>NW_025110036.1:41970-60724 GCF_011392965.1 Frieseomelitta varia | reverse complement strand
TATTGTAATATTATTGTAATATTATTTTAGTATTGTAATATTATTGTAATATTATTTTAGTATAGTAATATTATTGTAATATTATTGTAATATTATTTTAGTATAGTAATATTATTGTAATATTATTTTAGTATTGTAATATTATTGTAACATTATTTTAGTATTGTAAGATTATTGTAATATTATTTTAGTATTATAATTGTATTATTATAAACTACATATATAGGATGGCGCAAGAGTCACTTCCTATTAAAATAAATTCGTAACATTTTTATTACGCATTTTTTTAAATCTTGCTTTTCTTTAGAGATTTTTGAAACATAATGAGAAAATCATGTTTGAACTTAAATTCACAAAATTAGTTTCTTCTTGTATTTTGGTGTTTTGTTTAAAAAAAACTTTTCGTCCACCCTGTATAATTGTATATGTAATTCATGTTTATATTACTTATAATTTTGTATTGTATAATTGTACAAGTATGTAGAAACATTGACAAATTTTTTTTCATGACTGAATTTACAACGGATTTGAAGATCAAAACCTTCATAACGATCCCCTAAAACTTGACGTACGATTCTTTTTTACCATTTTTATTGAACTTTGAATGTCAGGCGAGAATGATTTTTGGAACTTTCGTCTAAGTTGCGCCTAATATTTTAACAAAATGGCGGAAAAAGATTCGAGGACTCTTCAAAATCATGATGGATTTAATCGTGAAAAATATTTTTCGACGTTTACTCACCGCATGTGCCAATTCGTCGCATTTTTCGAAAATAAAAGTGTCCTCGTTATTTCAGCCGCTCTAGGTGACGTGAAAAAACATCTCAGAATAAAATGAACGATGCATTTTTGGAGGTAGAGGTTTCAAACGAATCCGAGTTTATTTGTTACGATTCTGTTTCGCGAAACTTTCGCGGACAGTTTAAATATTTAACGTCCGGATATATTAACGTGAGTGGCTGTATGTACAAAACGAGAGGAACACGTACTAACAAGGGAAATCCGGCAACTGGAAAATTCAAAAAAATTTGGAACTTCGCAGAGGAACATAGTTTATGTGACAATAGTAACGAAACAATTTCTTTTTTAGTGAAAACATTTTCTTTTTTTAGTGAAAAACAGTGAAAAATGGTCGCAGCGGTGTGACATTCCCTCTGAAGAAATCCTGGCTTTTCATATCATTCACTATCATCACGAAAATGCTTGTATTTTCTCGTGAGTATATTACACTCGTCTTTTATTATAGTCTTTAATGTACGTTTCGTTTTTTCTGCACAAAACACTCCGACAAACATTCATCAATTTAATGAACGAGGACAAATTTTATTGAAGTCAAAGGGGATGAACGAGCGAGCCTTACTCCTTACGTATTCTTTTGTTTTTGCTTTTGTTTTTCATTCCTTTTCTTACGAGTTTATGAACGTACTCTTCAGTGCTGTCAAATTAAAAGTTCTTACACATTTTTCGCATCTCTCGAGATCTTTCACAGAACTTACAACCGTAAATCTCACAATCAGCTAGTTAGTTTGCAAAAAGTTTTCCAACAAATCACAAACGACTGTTAATATCACATATTTTTATGTAAATAAAATACAATTTCTTACAATTTTTTCTTCAAAATAATTCAACAATTCACTACATTATTATTACATTGTTGTTTGATAATTCAATTAATTTCATTTCATAAACTTTATCTGGGTTATATACTTAAATATATAATTATACTTATGTAATTATACTTAAATATATAATTATACTTATAGTTATATATAATTATACTTATATACTATATTATACACTTAATATATTTAAAATACATAATATAGTTAAAATACACTTAATATACTTAAAATACATAATATAGTTAAAATACACTTAATATAAATATACTTATATACACTTAATATACTTAATATAGTTATAGTATACTTAAAATACATAACATAGTTAAAATACACTTAATATAAATATACTTTATATACACTTAATATACTTGATATAGTTATAATATACTTAAAATACTTAATATACTTAAATATACTTAATATAAATATATTTAAATATAAATATATAACATGTTAAATATATAACTGACAAAATATTGTAATTTTAGGACAAAAAGTTCTCAACCTGCGTAACATGTCATTCCAGCGAAAGAAGTTAAGTTAAGAACCGATGCTTGGTAGAAATAAAAAAATTTTTCTCACTGCATGAAAAATTGAAGTCATTTGATTTAAAAGTAATTTAATGCAATCGAATTCAGATGTAATTCATCTTTGAGAAAAGATGTTAATGGTCAAAAGGTTAACGCAAAACTTGTCATTGCTTCGAGTCGATTCAAAGACGCGGTGTATTCTCTCATGTCAGAAGCGAGTCTCTTTCATCAACTTTTTAATGCGGGGGGCAAAGTGCAATTTTTACTACAATTTCTCCTAGTGTACCTAGCAAGTCACCATGCAACAAAAACGCGACCATCCTCACCGTGTCCTCATGTCCCGAAGGTTGTTCGATATTTTTCTCGGGGAAAAAGGAAAGTAGGATACTCGGTAGACGCATCGACAGCGGAATTCTAATCTCTGGCGAAACTGGGAACCGCGCGTGCATCCTCGGTCTTTTCTCGCGCACCGTTTCATCTTACCCGGCGTGGTAATTTCGTGAAACGCATAAATTTTCCGTGTCTCTCTCTCTCTCTCTCTCTCTCTCTCGTCACCGCGAGAGGTGTATCGGAAGTCAGCCGGACGTGTCCTCGTTTCCGAGATAAATAAGAAGCCTCCGAACAAGAGGCGAGGAAAGAAGCCTCGACGAAAGAGGCAAAGAGGGAAACTGGATCGCGAGCCGACGATGTTTTCCTTTTTCTTCCACTCTTTTCCTTCCCACTCGGAAGGAAGACGGCGACGCGTTTGATAGGATGAAATGGGAGTCCAAGATCGCGCGAATTAAGCGACCAAGTTAAAAGGTGGAAACGATCGTGAAAGGAGGAGAAACTGTCGCGGCCGGGGGCCACGGAGTATTAAGCGGATGGCATTCGCGCGCGCGAACTGAGGAACTTTCACAAAGCGTTTTCGAGGTAGTTGCGCGATACTTTGGTAGCGGCTGAAGAGAGAGAGAGAGAGAAGGAGAGACGCTGCTGCCGTGCTGGCGTTGCCGAAGAAAAAGGAAAAAGGAACTCGTGGGAAATAACGGCCCCGTGTCCTTACGCTTACCGTTCGGAGGCCGTTCCTTCTTATCATTGTTCGCAGCCAACTTGCCGAGCGAAATCTTTCAACTTCTTATGATGCTCGACCTTCCTCCGCGCGAACGACTTGCCCCAACTGGGTCGGCTCCGCCGTATCCTTTTCTTTCCTCTCTCGATCGACCGTCTCTTTCTCTCAGCAGTGGAATTCCCTAACGTCGGACGCACGCGTTGTTCTCGATGATCAACGAGTGGATTGGTTATTCTTTTACGCGATTAATCAACCTTAACGTGGCGACTAACAAAGAATGAAAGATACGAATCATAACACTGAAATATCGATCGAGGACATGCACGTCCTTTAATTCAGAGAGTCTCTGAATTAACAATTTTTAATTTCCGATTTGAATTATTATCCATAGAATTATTAAAGTATTCGCTGGTAAAGTAACTTTAACTCTCATTAAAAATGAATGACTGCGACGTACTTGTTGCATTAGACCGTGATAATTATAATTACGTAATTACGTACTAATATTATTTATATATTTGGACTATAATTTCAATTTATTACGTAGTACTACCATTTTCTCTCTTGCTGTTTTGTCACCTTCGTATTAATTTTTCTTTTCCTTTCTGGCATATCCATGCGTTTTACTTTTGTGTGTATGTACTATTTCTCCCTAATAGAAAACTATTTGACTAATAAAAAATAAGTATTGCCAGAGGTTTCCAACGAAATCGTTCGATAACAATTATCAAAACTGTTTCTACAGCGCACTTCCATCTTGCTTGGATTAAATTCCTCCCGGCTGGACAGAGTTTAAGTGCCTTGCTCGATCGATTTGAATCGTCAAAACGTGGGCGGCCATTTGAATACCTTTCTCCGAGAGGATCGCAAAGTTTGACAGTGACGAAGGTCAACTCGACGTTCGACACGACATCACGAACGCGATTAACGTCGGCTATCTTCGATTATCCAACTCGTGCGCGTCCCACCTCTTTTCTGCGCGAGCATCGCTGATCGAAATGAGCCCGGTGAATCTCTGGTGAAAAACGTTCAGATAGAGAGAGAGAAAGAGAGAGAGAGAGAGAGAGAAAGCTGCCAGCTATTCAACAAATTTATCAGGCTACTCTTTCTCGTTGGTTGCTCCCACGGTTCTCTGGCCGGGCTTCATAAATTTCCAGCGCCCGCAAAAGACTGTAATTTTCCTCGAGATTCAGTAGATGTCAATGTGTCACGTTCATTACGTGAAAAACGCCTGGTTGAAAACGGCTGGCCCAAAAACTACTTTCCGACAAAAGCTCCGGCGAGCAACTTTGCTCGCTCGAAAAATATTTTTAAAAAAAAGAAGAGGGAGAAAAAAACACAAAATGTCCCCCGCGATCGCTGATACGACTCTAGCGTCGCAAGGGTAGATAGAAAAAAAAAAAAAGAAAAAACGAAAGGAAGAGAGAACGCGATGCATATTTCGTGTGCTTTTAACGTTAAGCAAGCGTTTTTTCCTCGCGAAAAGACACACAGGGTGTATACATAAAGTCTCTTTACAATTTCGAACATTTATCACGAAAGCAACTGAGAAGACAGATAAGTGGAAATTATTACAAAATGACACGTATGTATTTAAGTTTTTCTTTTTTAATATACCTCTATATGGACACCATTAATTGCACGAAGCACATCAAGACGATACTCGATTTCTTACACGATCGATGTTTTTCTCAGATATTCTTGACCGTCCACTCCTTCCTTTAAATTTCTTGTGCCATGCACGAATTGATGGACGTGATCCCTTCCATACTTAGTTCTGAAGTTTCGTCGAGTCTGCAGATTTGATTTGGTTTCAATAAACAATGATACGCATTGTGCCTTCTCTTAAGGAGTAGCCATTTTGTAAGGAGTTCATTTAACAGTATCCTATTCATCAAGAGGATATCTGAAATGCAATGTCATAAAAACCTTGATAACCACTGAGTACATAGAACAAATCTGAACGAAGATATCTCATCAATTGCTTTTATGATAAATTTTTGAAATTGTAAAGAGACTTTATGGACACCCACATGGGGATAGGTTTGGGTTAGGTTAGGATAGCATTAATGTGGATATGCTACAGCGAACATGGCAAGAAATCGTGCAACTAATGGTGCCCATATAGAGGTGTACTAAATGAGGAAAAAGAAAAACTTAAATACATACTTCTCATTTTGTAGTAATTTCCACTTATCTGTCTTCTCAGTTGCCTTTGTGATAAATTTTTGAAATTGGAAAGAGACTTTATGAACACACACATGGGGTTATGTCAAAGATATCTTGCATCGAACAAAAGTACGAGACATCACTAATCTAAAGCAGAGGATCAGGTATATTAAATGAGGAAAAAGAAAAACTTAAACACATACCTCTCATTTTGTAATAATTTTCACTCATCTCTCTTCTTATTTGCCTTCGTGATATATTTTTGAAATTGTAAAGAGACTTTATGAACACACACATGGGGTTGTGTCAAAGATATCTTGCATCGAACAAAAGTACGAGACATCACTAATCTAAAGCAGAGGATCAGGTGTACTAAATGAGGAAAAAGGAAAACTTAAACACATACCTCTCATTTTGTAATAATTACCACTCATCTCTCTTCTTATTTGCCTTCGTGATATATTTTTGAAATTGTAAAGAGACTTTATGAACACCTTGTACTTTGAGAATGAATACCGAAAACTCGTGGAAAATCCGGGGCAGGTAATGGCGGGACCAATACCAATAGAGTGGCTCGATAAATCGTTTGGCGATCGGAGAGAAGCAACGCCGTCTATGACGAGCAAAGTCGGAGGGGTGTTGTTTCCCTTGCCGGCGGCTATCACGGAGAGCGCGCCGTGCCGGGGATAGACAATGATAAGAAAGAATGGCCTTGGGTAAGCGCGAGGACACACCGGGGCCGTAAATTCCCTCGGCGAATCGCCTTCTCTATCTTCCTTGGCTCCAGTTTCTTCCATTCTCTCCAACCCCGGTAAATCGTTTCGTTCTATTCGCTTGCCGACGACGACGACGTCTTTCCCATCGGCTTGGATGCGGATTTAATTGCGACGCGAGGATCGCGAATCGTCACCTCCCTGCCAGCCCGTCTGCCTCGTTATTTCCAATAGAAATCTGTTTCAATTTCGCTATTCTCTATTCGCTGGTTAAGCTTCTGTTTCCGTGCAGACGTTTCCAATTCCCCGCCTCCGCCGCCTTCCAAATAGTCGCACTCGATAATTTATCGGTCCGTTTATGGAACATTTTCGCGTTCGGCGACGAGTTCGGAGGGCTGCATCTATAGTGGAGTGCCCAGTAGTCAGAGTCAATATTAAATCGGCCTGCAAGAGGACCAACTCGTCCTGCGTTGTCGCGAACAAAGTGGTCTCGCAGATCATTCGATCTACTGTAAATAATTTATTGATTCATTTAATCTGCCACCGTGTACGAGCGTGCTGTGTGTGAGTAACATTCAGATGATCATGAACGAATGAAATACGAATAAAATCGACAATTGAATGTACGTCACGCGTGAAGACGGAGTTTGTAAACAATTGATTCTTATTAACATTGTTAACCTTATCACTAACCTGTAGATTTCAGTAATAATGAGTAATAGTAACGTTTCGGCTGTCAGATTACAATATGTCACAATGGGACATATTTTTTTTTTTCTGACTGAAATTTCATTTATCTATCGAAATTTTTATGGAATGTGTTTAAAGATCTTTAAGAAGATATTTTAAATTGAAGATATTTTAATTATGAAATTAAATCTCACTCTATATATAAATATAAATATATAAATTTTAATTATGAAATTAAATCTCACTCTATATATAAATATAAATATGTTAATATATATTTATATACACTCTATATATAACTATAAATATATAAATATATTAAATCTCAAATTAAATCCAATTAAGCTAAATAACAATTAATTTTGAAATATTTTTATTGCAGGAGTTTGTATACACAACGCATAATCGTAGTGTAAGAAATATAATAGGAAATCTAGGATTAAATCCAGAACATACGTTACATGCAGCAGTAGATTTAACTCTAACATAGGCTAAATAACGATTAATTTTATAACAGTTTTATTGCAAGAGTTTATACACTGCGTACAATTGTAATGTAATATAACCGAATATGTAGGATTAAATCCAGAACATATGTTCTGTGTAACACACGCAGTAGTGGATCTAATCCTAACGAGCTAAATAACAATTAATTCTAAAATATTTTGATTAGAGAAGTTTGTACACTGCATATAATTGTAAGACAAGGAATACAATAAAAGAGTATATAGACACTAATTATACAAATTATTTTATTGTTTCGTCATACGATAACAATCTAGTTACATCATTTTCAATCAATGAAATGATTAAAAATTTCAATTGTTTCTCGAATAACTTTACGATATTTTTATTGCAGAAGTTTATACATTGTACAATATAATAAAAGAGTATGTAGTCGCTAATTGTAAGAATGTAAACGAGTAAGTGACACTTTCTATTATGCAAACTGTTTTATAAAAGTCTAGTTGCATTGTTTTCAATCAACGGAATGATTCAAGTTATTGACACTTGGAGAAACTTTTCCTCTCTTGGAAAGTAGTGATAAATAAGGTGTTTGCGACGTACGATTTTTCTCCTACTTACAGCCATTTGACAAAAAAAAGTTTAGAACAAAAGTTGAACGGTTCAGAATGTACAGTAGGTGTCAATAAAAAAATTTCGAAAACTGTTTGTTTTCATAGCTAAATCAGTAATTTGAATGAAACAAATGGGAACAAATAATTTTTTTTCCACCGTATTGTAGAGAACATCGAGACGAATTCAAAACACATATTATATGATATTTTTATTAACATGTTACTCCATTTACAGTAGTGGAAATCGTTGCTTCAGAAGGTTGATTTCGTTGCGGAAATCAATCTCTGTACACTTTAGTAGCTTCTCGAGAATTTCTCTTGCATTCGCCAGAAATCAACAGCATTTCAACTCTCTCGAAATTAGAAAAAGAACACATTGTTGCAAGCGATTACTTTGCACTAAATATTGGAAATATGAAACGAAGGAACCGCAATGACACACTGCAAATAAATTCTACTCCTATGTTTACATTCAGTAATCTGAGGTCAACTATGTTTACACTGTCTTAGAATCAAATACGACGAGAAATTGAAGTAACCTAAATGTTCACATTTTCACTACTGTAAATGGAGTAACATGTTAATAAAAATATCATATAATATGTGTTTTGAATTCCTCTTAATGTTCTCTACAATACGGTGCAAAAAAAATTATGTGTTCCTATTTGTTCCATCCAAAGTGATCTTGATTTAGCTATGAAAACAAATAGTTTTCGAAATTTTTTTTATTGACACCTACTGTACACCCTGTACCGTTCAATTTTTGTTCTAAACTTTTTTTTTGTCAGATGGCTGTAAATAGTAGAAAAATCGTGCGTCGCGTTATTACAGGAAACACCCTGTATATAATAAATATATATACTAAAATCTTTGCGTACCAACAAGTACATACGTTTCGCAGAATTCCAACAATCGTTTGCTCATTTTTCTGAGCCAGGAGTATTGTTTCGAGGTATCAAAGTAAATCCGCCCCTAATTTCACGCCGGAATAAGAGAGCTTAGCTTTCGTCTAATTCCAAAATATCACCATTGTGTATTCTACGAATAAACAACGTTGGTTTCCGGTCTCTTCGAGACCTGTTTCCCTGGTCGCCTGTCCTCTCCTTCGCTTTTGCGTTTTTCCCTGAGTAAACGACGTTCCCATGCCCCCATCAGCCTTCGACGTTTGACAAATGTTCGTCGCCGACGAGACATCGAATACGCTCGGGACTTGGCAAAGGTACGCGCGCGTTCGATTCATCGAAGGATCGATATCGATCCCGATCAAGCAACCTCCCGTGGCTCATCGCGAGAGATGCACTTACAGCTTAACGTTTTTATCTTAACTATCGCTAAATCTTGGCGATTTAAAATTTTATAATAAAAATGTTATTGTAATTTTATAATAAATAATATTATAATATTATAGCATTGCAATATTATTGTAATTTTATAATAAATATGTTTATTAATAAAAATGTTAAAATTCTTTTTATGGAACGGTAAGGCTCTATGGAATTTTATATTAATTAATTTTTGTGTTTAATATTAAAATTTGCATTAATATTTGATTGGGAGAATGATTAAGTTTAATAAATTTTAATTTTAGAAAAAACTTTAATGAAAGAAAATAATTTGATCTTTAATTTAAAATTAATAGAGGGATAACGGCGTTTTAGTACTTTATAGATCTTGTAGAAAAAAAATGATTGCGACGTTGAATTAAGATAAATTTTAAATGTAGAATTTAACGTAAGAGGAAGACGTAAGTCAGATTGGTTTCTATCCATAAAAATATTCAAATCGTTTGTACGAAAGGACTATAATCTATAAATAATTCATTTTAAATTAATAAACATTTATTTGTTATTTTAACATGTTGTGGCGTTTTAAATTTAGAATTTAAATCAAATCATATAAATTATAACAAATATAATAATTTCAGTTTTAAATTATATTCTATTGATGTAAAAAATTTTGAAATTCAAGATCAGGGTCAATTTCTGCGGCAGGTTCTTTACACGTATGTATGTATCTCCGTGAAATCGACAGTGTAGAATTCATCTACGACAGCCGCGGACAAACTTTTCTTTCCACCTTGTACGTATTATCGACGGTTCGCCTTGAAACGCGGTTTATTTCATCGGAACGTTTCTTCTTTCAAGAGAACGTACATACGATCGGTTGCAAGTTGTTTCGCCATTGCAATCGTTCCCGGCGCTGGGTATCTCACGGTTGATCTCCGTTGAAAATTTGATAGCCGCAAGAGTGAAAAACTTTCGCGTCGTTGGGAGTCGGTTAGGATTATGGGAGTGCGTTCGTGCGTGAGCTTCGCGGCCAAATTCCTCCAAAAGTTCGCCAGCTTAGGAGATAACTTCCTAGATTCTAGAGCACCGTCCCCGCGGAATTGCCGCGCGTCTACGGAGTTTAGATCGGAGAACTTTCAGCTCTTAATACAAAACAGAGTCTATTTTACTCGTGCACGGTGCCACGGATTCAACATCCGCGCGCGTTTTCGTCAAAATTCTTGAAACGGTTTCGAGAAGAAATCGTCGAAAATTGCTTGAATCCTCTGCGATCGTATTTAGTTTTTCTATCGTGTTACGACCGAAATTAATTTTCTTACGAACTTTAATCCCTTGCCTTGCTATTTTCTTTCCACTATATTCTTCGATAAGCAATTGCAACACTATTGTATCGAAAGTTCGAGTTAAAATTTCGCAGACTGCAACTTACTTTTTCTTCTAAAACCATAACTTATATCGCTAAACCTTTAGTTTATAGCAATTAAATTTAAACTTCGAATTAAATTTTCATAGACTTGCTGTTTTGCTCTAAATTGATCAATTACCACGAGTGTGATTTGATGTTATAAAATTATTATAATAAATATTATATAAATTATATAATTTTAAATATTATATCATATAATAATATTATATAATTTTAAATATTATAATAAAAATTATAAAAATTATATAATTTTAAATATTATATTATTATATTAAAGATTATAATAATTATAAAATATTATAAAATTATTATAATAAAAATTATAACAATTTTGAATATCATATTATTATATTAAAAATTATAATAATTATAAAATATTATAAAATTATTATTATAATATTAACAATATGATGCAAGATGAAAAATAAAAAGCAAAATTTATGTTCTCTTGCTGCATCATAGAAATCAGTAAAAAGAATTTACATTGCAATTTATTTAACTATATGTATTTTCCATAAAAGAGAAACCAGAAATATTATATATATTTTCCATAAAAGAGAAACCAAAACTATTATATTTAAACATAATATTTATTGTTGGTGAAAAAGAAATCTCTCAATGGGAAGTCATGATCTCTGAGGACGCGTATCATAAAAACAATTTGTTTCTTCTTCCTTCAATTTTTTGTGAACACACCTTTCCCTGGTTTCGAAAATGTGCAATTGCACTCTAGATAAAAAAAACTTGAAAAGTCTTACTAAAAATTCTATTACATCTCGATCTGTCGTCAGAGTTATTTCCTACTTGGTATCTGAGAACAGACCGGAAAGGATCAATTAATAACCAACAAAGGATTAATTTATCGTCGACAAAGAAAGAAATTTCGAAGGCTGCTTATTTGAACATGGAGAAAGCGTTAACCAAGCGCGTGATTCCCTTTAGTTTCGTCGTCCGTGACAAAGTGGCGACCAGTTCGGTATAAATAATCGAACGGGCAAATCCGCTGGAACATGGCGGCGACGTGCACGAAAGCGTGATTGATTCCACCGAGTCCCGGATACCTTTTCGAGAATCCAGTTATTCTCGTTGTCTCCGTTCCGGCCACTGAGAGCCGAGGACAGAAAATTGATTTCCTCCGGGCTGCCCCCGTGTCGGCCGAGTGTCTTCTCGATACTCGTGAACCTCCACCTCCTCCTCTGTTCGAAGCAGGAACCGCGCGATAAAGCGTGCTTTCGGTGGCTCGTGCGACCGTGGACGGACACCCCGCTGCTCCAATTTCGCTGACGTCGAGCGTCAAGGGACGAAACAGAGGAAATTAAGTTCATTGGATTTCCAAGTGCGCGGTCCAACTTTATTCATAACGCTTTATCCGCCTTAATACGGGAAAGAGGAGGAGAAGGGGGGAGGGGGAGGGGTTAGCGGTATTACTTTGATATCAGGATTATCAGGACCATCCGGGATTTAACGTTTTCGTTGCCAAGGGTGACTATAGTCATCCGCTGGTGGGTACTATCGGTGACTATATCCGACGACTTCTTTTTTTTTTTTTTTTTTATTAACAGTTTACGTTTATTTTACGTGCCAGTGTACACAGTATTTACATATGTACAAAGGCATACGCAATCTTAGATAGAAATTTGCTACATTGCTACATTAACAGTAAACAATCGTTAATTTTTTTGCCTCGACTATGGGGATTGTTTTTTTTTTATTATTATTATTATTATACAATAAGGCATACAATAATATGGGATTGTACAATAATATTTTGGTTATGTGTAAGGGGTGATGGGAACGGGTGGAAGAGGGGAAGGGGGGGGGGGCGCTATTCTTATATATAATGTTTTATATTAATTATGTTCATTGAATATTATAAGACTGTTATTATAACACTATATAATTATAACTATCTGTAATATTGTATTAGAAATGTTTCAATGTGGATTATCTTAGAGTTAGCTTAAATTCTATCATTTTATAAATTTAAATAATTTTTCGCAAATTATATGAATAGAAGCTTAATATAATATAATATAATATTATATATAATATTATAATTTTTCGCAAATTATATGAATAGAAGCTTAATATAATATAATATAATATTATAACACAATGGAGCATACAAGCTTCTATTCACACGTTTTACGAAAAATATTAATAAATATAATATTAATATTAATAATAATAAAATATTAATATTATAAAGTTTCTCTATTTTTTTTTTTTTTCATTTTCAATGTCTCTGATGGAAATTTTATACTGCAATCATCGGTAATTCCAAGTGTTGAGCTTAACTCGCTTAACCGCGCGCTGTCACGACTCGATACACTCCGAAGAAAATCTTACCCTCAGAATTTCTATTTTCACATGCACTTCACCCACACACAGACAATCGTACGCTCATATTTTACATCTTAAGATCAGGGCGCGACAATTGCCTCGCTTTCAGGCCAACAGCGAGCACTCCCTTACCCCGAATTATTTTCAACTTTGTAGAAATAATCGCTACGTCGGGATTGCTTCGTAATGCTGCAGAGCGCATTCACGCGCCCGATTACCATAGCGTTGAAAGGTTAACGGAGCGTAGTCGCCATCTAGCTACACATACGTTTTAGCCTAAACGACGACAAAGTCGTTGGCAAAAGATTTTAACAAGACACAGGCACTCGACAGAAGTGGCGGCTGCTTGAAGAAAAAAAAAAAAGAAGAAGAAAACAGAAAAAAAAAAAGAAAAAAAAGAAACAGAGCAGAAACGAAGCAACAGAGCTGCCCTGAGCAGCAGGCTGCACCGGCAAAGCGGCAAGCCGGAAAGTTTCGCCGGTTCGTCGGCTTTCCGTGCCATCCCTTTATCCCGCAGGAAACATTGGTATCACGTACATTCGAAATGTCGGGGAGAGATGGCCGGGGACGTCCGATAATATCGTCGGCACGCCGGCATGCTTTTCACGCAAGAGCTGCCCGAGTAGAGAAATGCGCGCGGGATGCAAACGCGACCGGACACGGCGAGGAGCGAAGAGAGAGAGAAAGAGAGAGAGAGAGAGAGAGAGACAAGGGCGAGTAGAGGAGGCGAACGTAGGTCGAAAGGAAAAAGAGAGGATCGAAGAAGGAAGAGATGGAAGTACGTTGCAACGCGCTTTCCCAATTTCCGAACCTTTCAAAAGCGACGTGGATTTATGGGCGTTCCGGAGTAACGAGATTCCTCTCTCTCTCTCTCTCTCTCTCTCTCTTCGGACGAGTTTCGCGGATGCAACGCGAGTTGTAGCTGCGGGGAAGGGGAGGGGGAGGGGATGGGGGCCTCGAACGTTGGCTGCGTTGCGAGGGAATGCCGGCCAGATCTCGGGGTAAACTTAATAACCGGAGAAGGCCAGAAGACGCGGCACTCGACCAACGACGTTAAGTATCTTTTAAGTAGCTCCGATCCTCCACCACCCTCCTTCTACTCCTCTCCTGCGGCGATAGAATCCCGGCCCGCTCCGGCGCCGTCGACCGGAGCAACTGCTGATTTTATGCGTTATTAACCCTCCGACCGATCCTCTGCCTCGTTTATTAGAACCTCACGACGATGCTACCCCGTTTACGCGACCCGAAGAGAGGAAGAGGCGTGGCATCGTAGAGAGGGTGGCCTGCATTACCAGCCGGCCTCGTTAATTTCCCTCTCGGGCGTTCCTTCGCCCGCTAGCCGATATCAGAGGAGAAACAAAAAGAATCGTCCCTGACCGAGCGCCAGTTCGGGATCCTTCCAAAAATTAGGTTACCAAGCACGGGGCTCGAACCGCGCTTCCTCTCTCTCTCTCTCTCTCTCTCCTTTTTTGCGCTTGGCCGACTGTTCGCGACAGATTCCGCTCGAGTCTATCTATCATCGCGTTCCTGATGCATTTTCTTTCTTATTAACGGGAGAAGGTACAGAAAGGTGGGGAGAGGAGCGCGTTTTCGGCAAGCAAAATCGCAACGATAAATCGCCGATGGAGCACAGATGCCGGCGAGGGTGGGAAGGTGGTCTGTGGCTGGCGATAAATCGTTTTTATCGTCGGGCGAATTATTTGGCGGGCGCGGGCGCGGCCAAAATAGTAAGCGGGCCGCGTAATTCCGCGTGATATTGAAACACATCGCTTCCGACGCGACGGTTCCCATTCGCCGCTCGTCTGGCCGCTAATGCCGCGATTTGCGCCGCTCTAAACGGGCGCTGGCCGACCAGCAGGTATCATAAGCGTAGTGACTAATTTCCTCCCCGGCGCGCACGCGGATACACGGGGTCGTTAAACGCGGGCACGAGCGCTCCGGCCCGATACGAAGAAACGACTCGTGCTCGTTTAACCGTGTCTGCAGTAGTGTCACGCGTGTCGCGTTCCAACGGAGCTCGATGCCGTTCGAGCAATCGCGAGGTGTAGCTGAAAGCTTCATCAGCAGTGTAAAATTCGAGGAGAAGGATGAAATTACTACGCGCCACCTTTGCGCTCGCAGGGACACGTGTCTCAAAATGGAGACACGTTTGACGGAACTGTTAATATCGGCATTCGTAGTCGTAGTCGTACTAATCGCACCGGTCCAATTTGGAACTGCTGTTCGATCAAACGAGATTATACACAGGGTGGATGAAAAATTCGAGACAAAATTCAATCTTCTTGAATTTCAAGAAAATTTCTTTTTTTTTTTTTGGATTGTATTCTAGTCGTCACGGAAGTAAAACTTTCCCAAAAGGACCTAGTAGTTCTCTTGAAAATGGCAAAAAAAGTTTCATAATCGTTTAACACTACGGAGTAATATACGTTCTAAGAGCGATGGATGTAATTTTTATATTTCGAATAATGTTTTATCATTTGATTATTTAGACTCGCATTGATAAATCAAATGTTAGCGAAACCTAATCCAGAACTATAAAGTGATCGTTGTCACGCACGTAAATTCGCAATGTTAAAAAAGTCTTCTTTTGTCATTCTTCTAGAGAACTATTAGATTGCTTAGAAAAGTTTCATCTTCGTGGTGAGTAGAACACAATGCAAAAAAAAAAAAAAAATTTTCTGACCTTGAAATTTAAGATTCTTTGCATGTATTTCCATCAGATCAAAGGTGCAGAATTCATCTGTGATAGCCACGGACAAACTTTTCCCCGTACAACTCGAAAATTAAACTACGTAGTTACGACGACATATTTTATTTATTTCAGAGTGTAGAATGATCACCCGGAGTATGGACATGTATTTTATCACTATCATCGTATTTTACGTTACACGTGAGTGCATGGTAGGGAAATCAACAGACTGAGAAAGTGGCGAAAAAAGTTTCAATTTAATGGAGAGATCGAGCGCAATGGAGGGGATAGCGCTAGCGATGAGAAAAGTGGGGGCAAAAGCCGCCAGGTAGCCATCTTTCGTCTAAATGACTCAGTGCTAACAATTAGTACCAAGGAAGAATTCGTAAGATTTGTGAACGAAAATTCCACTCTTGTTCATTTGCGTGAACCGTCAACGATACGATTGCGATTCGATTTATAAATGGTGCATTTTATGAAGTCGCTCGGACGAGTTAGTTGACTGTTTTGGTAGAAAATTTTCGCGGAAAAACTAAGGATTGAAACGGCGATTACCAGAATGTAGTTTAAACGGCGAACTAATTCACGTAACGCGGGCTGTTGGCGATTACACTTACCCAGCGATTAATAATTTCGTCAGCTAGTAATTAACAAAGTTTTAACGAACTACCGGTAATAACGGTTGCCACGACGCGAGAATGCTACGTACGTGCTAATCGCCTGTACAACCTGGACACCCGTTCCTCTCCGAAGCGTGTCCCCGCAGCGTGCTCGAAAAACGGCGCACACCGCGAGAGCAAAAGAGGAAAACGAAAAAAGAAGGGAGCAACAGATCGGTGAAAGTAAATTTCGCGAGCTTGTAATCGCCGAGAGAAATATTTCAATCGATCCTCTCTCTCTCTCTCTCTCTCTCTCTGCGCAAATACTCTATCCTTCGAGTATATAATAAATGATGATCGAATACATAACTGATATATAATGTTGATTGTTTCTAATTTGCAACAAAAACAAAAAGAAAATAGTTCGATTATTAACCACTTGCGCTGGAAACTGATTGCGGACCATAACGAGTGACCAAATCGTATACATTTGTCGTATCGGCGCTTTCTTTTTGAACTCGTCGGTATATCACTGGATAGAAATGATTGAGAAGTAATAAATTTATTATTTGTTTTACCTGGGTTATACTTAAATATATAATATAATTATACTTATATATGTACTTAAACACACTTAATATAAATATACTTATATACACTTAATATACTTAATATAGTTAAAATACACTTAATATACTTAAAATACATGATACAGTTAAAATACACTTAATATAAATATACTCGTATACACTTAATATACTTAATATAGTTATAATATACTGAAAATACTTAATATAGTTATAGTATACTTAAAATACTTAATACAGTTATAATATACTTAAAATACTTAATATAGTTATAATATACTTAAAATACTTAATATAGTTAAAATACACTTAATATAAAATATACTTAAATATAAATATATAATATATTACAATATATAACTGAGAAAACATTGTAATTTTGGGACAGAAAATTCTCGACTTGCGTAACGTGTCATTCCAGCGAAAGAAGTTAAGTTAGAACCGATGCTTGGTAGAAGTAAAAAAATTTTTCCAACAGCATGAAAAATTGAAAGTTGATCTGATAGTGAATGCAATCGAATTCAGATGTGATTCATCTTTGATATGAATGAAACACCTTTCGTGAGAGGGTTGGAAAATCGTTTCTTGCCAATGTTTTCATATTTCTCCGACAGCGAACAACTTTCTCCGAAATGGCACGTCAAATGTAATAGGCGATGTTTACAAAAGAGAAACGAAGAAACAAATAAATTTCTACGATAGAAATTTCGTACGATATGTTCAGACGTGACAAATTTGACGCCTGTCTAACGGAGCTTGACGAATTTAGCCCGCGATCATTCCCCTCTCGCAATTTCCGCTAGAAAATTTCTACGCGTGCCGGCCTGTGTCGTTGCACGTGTCACGATTCGAGACCGCGGCAGTGAATGGCGCTTGGAACAATACAGCGGGAGGGCGGGATGGAATCATTTTTATTGCCGGCAAGGATCAAAGATCCCTGGGAAAAACAGTGAAACGATATCGAGGGCCGGATCGAATCGAAACTCTAGGGGATACGGCGCACTGGGGAATTTCACGTGGCTTTTGGCAAAGAGAGAAGAGGAGAAAAGGGGAAAGAAGACAAAGAGGAAGAAGGGCAATAGGTCCGATATCCACGCGGCTTTAATCAAGATCTTGGCGAGCTACCGAGAATCCGGACAGGGATGGCAATTAATCCGAAAACGGCAGACGAGCAAAATTTTCGCGACCGAAAGGCAAGAAGTTTATAATTTCGTCGTACGTGCGTGCGTACGTGAATCATTAGAGTGGTTGGACGCGCTTCGGGAAGAGAGAGAAAAAAAAAAAAACGTTTTGAAATAAAAATGAACTCGAACGCGGCGGTCATTAGTAGCCAGGTGGCCAGATTCCCCCCCCCCCCCCCCCCCCCAAGGCAATAACGCGCGGTCGGTGTCGCGTAGCAATGTTTTTTGGCAAATTTTTATCGCGTCACGAGCGAGCGATCGAAATATCGAAAACACAGCCGAACACTTATCGGATATTCAACGAGTTCCACGAGCGAGATCCGAATGGCGAGGTACTTTTTAGTTTATGCGAACCCTCTCGGTCGTCAAGTTAAATTAAAGCTTCCCGGTACTCGATCCCCGGTCGTGCACGCGCGGACAGCATAAACAGATTAAAACCGCGCTTTTCCAAAACATCGACGCTCGAGCGAATTATGCAAAAAGCCATTATACGTAGCTTATTGGAAATGGCTACGCTCGGCGAATAATTGCTGCTTGCCGGCTGCTGTCAAATAAAAATAGACACACGCCTACTCGAAATACTCGATTGGCACGTGTACATATATATATATATATTTTTTCGGAGTGTCGTCTGTTTTTCCAGGCGGCGTGTTTATTCGGACAAGAGGGGAGGGGGAAACGATGCGAAAATAATAAAATCACGAGAGTGGATGAAAGGAGGGGGAGAGAGATGTACAAGTCAGGCAAAGGGGCGCGGCAATTGGATTAAAAAAAAAAAAAAAAAAAAAA
>NW_025110036.1:4401-41960 GCF_011392965.1 Frieseomelitta varia | reverse complement strand
ACTTTTCGGGCTTCCGCAAGGAGAGGAGTTGCGGAAACGTGGCTGAGACAAGAGAGAGAGAGAGAGAGAGAGAAAACGTCGTCGCTCGATCGAAAATTCACAATGCAAATTAACAATTCCGCGCGATCGAAAGAATGGACACAACGGATAACGAACGAGCTAGAACCCGGCCGATTTAAAGGACAGCTCTCCCCGCAGATATATCCCGCGGCTCGCGCCGCGTCGCGCGTATTCCATCTCGGGCGGAAATGAAACGCAGATTGGATGCATGGCAAATGAATCGGCGCTCCGGGGTTGGTTGAGTCTTTGCCGGTGACAAATGGCCATAAATATTTTGAAACGCTCCGCGGCGCGGTGAAAGTCGATTTTTCAACGGGAATCAGTCCTTACCGAGCGTGAAATCACGAGAACGTGCCGCGCCGGTTACTTTTGTTACAGTTTCGAGTCATAAACCTCTTCGCACCGGACCGCGAAGAGGTCGAAGAGGTCGACACCTTTTCAGCGACCGTGCATGCATGCAGCACTGTCCTTTGAAATCCGTCGAGACAGCCCGTCGGATCGACCGCTAAAACCCGGTTTTAATTGCGGCGAGTCGAGGAACAGTTAATTGCCGTTTATTCGAATCCCGTCCGGGTTCGAATTTCGAGCGGAACGCCGCTCTCGGTCGCTCGTTTGCCGCCGTTTGCCTTTCGCTCCGACGAGCCGGCCGCTGCCTTAAACCTCGGTCGAAACCAGCCTGGACATCGAAAGGGGATCGGGAACCAACAAGGGGTTGCAAACGAGGACGAAACGAGGCCAGGCGAATCGTGACACGCGCAACGTGGATGCGGAACAGGATCGACCCACTGACTATAATTTTCACTCGCCGTCTCGTTTCAAGAGCTGAGAACCAATTGCTCCTTTCCTTCCTTCGCTCGAATTGGGAATTTTCCCCGCGTTCTCGCGAGAAAAGGAAGGAAGGAACAAATCCCGTTCGCGGAANTATATATATATATATATATATATATATATATATATATATATATATATATATATATATATATATATATATATATATATATGACGTTCTGCGACTGGGAGGAACGCGCTCGTCTTTTATTTCCCCCGCGTTTCACCGCGGCGCAAAACATTTGACTGCGTGGCGAAAGAGCCTCGTAATTCGAACGTAGGAAGCAACTCTTCCGGAAAGTATCGTTTCCCGCCGCTCTATCCCGCTCGTTTTCTTTCAAACCACTCTCGTTCCTTCAACCGAACAGCTGCACGTCGCCAGTTAATTTTCCCTCCTGGCTTTCCCTCGCCCTCACGTTCTCTTTCACTCGGTTCTCTGCCCACGCTCCGCCGACTTTCCGCGAAAATGTCCACGCTCACCGCCGCCGCGGCACGTAGCACGTTCCAGCGCTCTAAATAGATCCACTACGTAAAATGCGGCTTAAAACTAACTAACTAGCAGCCGCGTGAAACTAAGGGACTCTAAACTGCGTCTATTAGCATAGATGGCCCGGGCGTAGCTCCGGGAAATTCGTCGCAGGGGCCGAACCGTTCGAATTTACTTTTGCTTATTTCAACTTTGGTAATTGCAGCCGCGTGTGACGAACTCCGCGAGCAAACGCGGCGTGTGTGTGTGTGTGTGTGTTTGTGTGCGTCGCCTGTCGCCGGGATCTCTCTCGCGAACGGGAGAGCCAAGAACCACGCGAAAAGTGTGGCAATTAACGCTTCACCAAGCACGAAACCAATTTTCGAAAAGGCCAGTTATTTAATTAAAGCAATTTATTCGAGTTTCGGCCGCTGTCTTGCCGCTCGTTTTTCCTTCTCTCGCGTCCCCCTTCCGTCCACGCTCCGGCGAATCTGCAATATCCAGCGGCCGCTGGCCGCCAGCCAATTTCCGCGATAAGCTTTTAATTATTATCTCGAAACTAGGTAAAACCCGAATACGTCACGGTACCTGCGTCCAAAGCGGTCCTTTCCCCGTTCCGCCAGCGAATCCTGCCTTCTAGCTGTCTTTTTATCCTACTTTGCCACCTGCCTCTCGTCGCGCGTCAATCGCTATTCTTTTTTCCCGCCAAAGCGCCAAAGCGAGCGAGTGAAACTCCTAACTCCCCAAGGCCGACCGGTAATTGTACCATTATTTCATTTCGGCCGAAAATATCTTTTTTAATGAATAGTGTTTGATCTTATTTGAAATAAATTGCCCTGATATTGAAACGAATTGTACAAACGAACTCGCAAAAGTAAAAGGGAGAGATGCTTTTTTTTTAACAAAGTGATTCTTCTTCTCGATACAAAGAAACGGAGCATTTTTTAACAAAATCCAGTTCTTCGTTTCATTTTTTGCGAAATGATTGGAGATTTATAGAAAAAAAAGCTGTTTGCATGACCTGGTATTAAATACGATAAAGCAATTTAAAATACCTAAATCTATTTGTACACCCTGATAGTGAAATTAAATTGTATAGAAAGGAGAGATATTTTTTTAACAAAGTTTGTGATTCAATGATTCTTTGATAAAAAGGAACGAAACATTTTTGAACAAAGTCTAGTTCTTTTCTTATTTAGTTTTGCAAAAAGATTGAAAATTTACAAAAAAAAAAACACTTAAATTATCTAAACCTACTAGTACGCAATAAATTGTATTAATAATAATATTAGTAATAATTGTAACGTACAAAAGAACTCGCAAAAATAAGAGAAATATTCTTTTTAACAAAGTCTAGTTCATCCTTTTATTTTTGCAAAAGGAATGAGGATTTATAAGGAAAACAATTAAACTCGAACGATTCGATTGCTGATACAGCTGACAAAATTATCAAAAACTTCGACCTTCTTAATAACTCACAATCTCAGATTAAATATTTACTCTTTCGCGAATATGACATAATGTTGTTTCCTTTGCATTTACATTTACATTTTCATCGCTGTTGCGCGCCAGCTGTTCATTTTCTGTTATTTTATTTCATCGTTATTAATTTTCTCTCATCGATGGACTTTTCCGTCAAATAAACGAATAAACAAATAATAAATAAAAAGCCTTCCTTTACAAGCTCTCTCGCATAATTTATTCCAACATCAGAGCGTAATTTCTTCCAATATCAAATTTAGTAATTCAACCTCGCATAACGGTGGCTGGGTCTGCGGTGACCCGTTTGAAGTCCTACTTTGTGTGTGAGTCATACAAAGATGGCCTGTACGATTTGGCGATAAAAAAAAATGGGATCATATTACGTTTCCAATAAGAAGTCAAATCGATGACGAACGCACGTACGAGTCAGTTCTGAAGAAGCATTGTTTTCAGTATTTTTCACTAGTAGTATTCTTTAGTTTTTTCAGTGTTTTTCATTTTTCGTATTTCTTAGGTCTTTCAGTGTTTTCCATTTTTTTAAAACTTAAAACATCCAAACTTGAAACGATCGAGATGTTTCATTTGCATAGACAGTGGCAACAAACATAGCGCTAAATGTAACAATTGTCACAATTCTGCTTGTAGCAAACATAAATGCAATCTACCGTATTAGATACAACGAGAATAAATAATATTATTTATAATAAATAAAAGTAGCAAAAGGTGTTTTTATTTCCTGCTATCCTATTGTTATAACAATCATAATAAAAAGAAATAAAATCGAACCAGCTACTAACGACTACATATAGGCGTACATCGTTCCACTGGAACGTGTATGTATATATGTAGTCAGTAGCTTGGGTCTCGCGAGATCCGGCCACCGGCCAGTACATGCGAGGGTTAAAAAAAAAATACTTCTTTCTATTTCTATCAATTCCTCTGTACAATTTCGCGCGATTACAGTGAAAGTAATCAGCGGGTGAATATGAGCCATTATTGTCGCTAAGCGAAGGTTAAAGGGTTCCAGCGATCTTCCGAATAGATCGCGCCATGGGAGAAGTTCGTGCTTTTTGCGCCAGGTTCCACGACGGTTCTTCGAAAGGGATAAATGCACGCTTCCTCGCGTGGGAAAAAGTTATCTGTACAGCACATACCACGAGGAAAGGAACAAACCAGCGAGACGAGAAGCGAATTTCCAGTTCTTTCCTCCTCCCCTCCCTTTTTCCAGCAGCTCCTTCTTCATCGGGCAAAAATTGGACGTTTGCGGTTCTCTCGACGATCGCGACGTGTTATCCGAAAGTTTCGGCCGACGATGACGACGTATTCCTGTTCGCGGTGAGAAACACGGCCGCGGGCAACGGAAATAGGTTCGTGCACGGCTCACCCTCCACCAACTTTCCACTCCAAGTTGCTCGCTCGCGTGCTTCTTCTCGACGATTGACGACCGAGACTCGTGCTTCCACGATTGGCAGACCGGCAAGATAAACTAATCTATCTATAGCTAACAGACCGATTAAATCGGCCCTCGCCGCTCCGCCCCTCCCCTTCCACTCTGCCGTCAATTAAATTGAAATTGTTGCCACGATCAAACTGCCGAGACGAACGAGATGGAAATCGAGTAAACGGCCAATCACACGTTGCACGTTTCGCGTGTTTCCTCCCCCACCGATAACACCAGCTTCGAAGATTCGCGAAGTTGAGAAAAAGAAACGATCGATCCAAGAGAGGTTAAACGTCGGTTACCACCGACGAAGTAACAGCACCGAACAGCGTGGAACAAATTTCGCTTCTCCTCGTTCGTTAACCTTTGAGGTATCGTCAAAGCCACGGTAATGGCTGTGCGAGAGCCTTTGCGTAATATGCACCTCGTACACGTCGCACGTGTACGTGAATTTTTCGAAAAGGAAACCGCCGTTTTAATGGAAAATCGCCGATCCACCGGAGGTTCTATTCTTCAAACAGTCACGAGTCACTGGTGATTACACCAGCAGCAAGTTCGATTAGATTACGAAAATTTAGAATCGTCGGACGCAGGGAACGGCCGGATTACTAAAATTTAGCGTTACACGTAAAATCTAGAATAACGAGAGTCCACTAAAATTTTCGGATAAAGTTCAATCGAGTAAAATATTCGGTAGATTATATTATAATTCGCAAGTTAAATTTGCCAGTTTCTCCGACGCGTGGCAGAAATCTTCTTCGCCTGGAAGCGAACGACTCGATTTTTCAAATATCCACCGAGTCGCGGTCCATACTCGCCTAAGAAATTAAAGTGGAAACTGCCTCTCGATAACGTCGATAACGTTCCAAGGAAGAACGCGCTCGGAATGGACGCGTTCACCGTAGATAGTCTCACCTCGCATACCTCGATTTGCCATTATATGCCCAAGGTATATCTACATCGCTGACAAACTTCGCGAGATTCCCAACGTAAATTGGATCGATCTTTATTAAATTAAAGCGCGGCCCGCCTCGTCGAACTGGCAATTTGGAACGGGGCAGCCTTATCCTATCGCTTTTCTCATTAATACGCCGTCGAGAACGGGAACTCCCGTTATCTGGCTCACGGCTAGCAAGTACAAATTGCCGGTGCAGACCCGATAACCGTGGTTATTCAATGCAAAAGATCGTGCCGGCGCGAAAGCTGCGTTGTCGAGCCCGCGACAACGCGACTTTCCACATTTACTCGTGGCTGTACTGTTTGTACAGAGTGGAAGAAAAAGTACTTTGTCACATATGGCTATCATAGATGAATTCTACACCTTCGATTTGATGGAAATATATATAAAGAACCTGCTGTAAAATTGATCTTGATCTTAAATTTCAAAATCAAAATTTTTTTCTTCTCATCACGAAGATAAAACATTTCTAAGGCAATCTGATAGTTTTCTCGAGAAATGGGAAAACATGGGTCTTTAACGTGGGTGTTTAACGTGGGTCCTAACAGCGACTTTATTTTACGTAATTTTCATATTAAGTTTCACTAACATTTGATTTATCATAGTTGTAGCATCAATGTGAATCTAAATAATCAAATGATAAAACTAACTGTTAACATTATTCGAAATATAAGCATCCACGCATGCAGAGCCATAAAGTCGCTGTTAGAACAACATTTAACACTGTGGTCCTGTTTAATGTGCGTCCTAACAGCGACTTTATTTTACGTAATTTTCATATTAAGTTTCACTAACATTTGATTTATCATAGTTGTAGCATCAATGTGAATCTAAATAATCAAATGATAAAACTAACTGTTAACATTATTCGAAATATAAGCATTCACGCGTGCAGAAACATAAAGTCGCTGTTAGAACAACATTTAACACTGTGGTCCTGTTTAACGTGCGTCCTGTTTAAAGTCCTAACAGCGACTTTATTTTACGTAATTTTCATATTAAGTTTCACTAACATTTGATTTATCATAGTTGTAGTTGTAGCATCAGTGTGAGTCTAAATAATCAAATGATAAAACTAACTGTTAACATTATTCGAAATACAACCGTCCACGCGTGCAGAACCATAAAGTCGCTGTTAGAACGCACGCGTGTTAAATGATAAAAAAATTTTTCAAAAGAACTAGATTGCGGCCTACAGCTCCTTGGAAAATTTTTACCATCGTGACGAGTGAAATACAATGCAAAAAAAAAGAAAAATCTTTCTTTCTCACTTCTTGACCAGCGAGAGAAAACTAGCATAAGAACGAGTCGTCGCTCTTGTTCAAACGTATATAAATAGGAAAATAAATTCCTTTATGCGAACAAAAAGTACTACGAAGATTGAATTGTAAGTGGGCCAAACTCTACTTTTTCTTAAGCGTCCATCCATCCATTCCAACAAGCCTATAATTTTGAGATAGCCCTACGCGTGCGCGTTTCGACACGAGGACACGGAAACCTGATTGCTCAGCCTCTAACTGACTAACTAATAGCTGACTGAGATATCGGTCCAACTAGAGCCCTAATTGCTTCTGAGACTGATTAACTGATTTCGAGCCTGGTGCTAGAACCGTGATTGCTTCCGAAGTGCTTGACATTTCGTAGATGACTGGCCACTGACGACTGGCTCGTTGATTGGCCGTCTTTGATGATTACGCCACGCTATTGTGATTCCCCTTTTGCCGTCCCGATTTCTCTTTTCCCCGCGCGACTCATTTTCTTTCAAAAGAGCGACGAACAACATGGCGCGAGAAACATGGACGATTTATGTATGTCCGTCTGAAGTTAGCTGCGAATCGATTCGTCGAAACTCTCGTCACTTGTAGCGTTAAAATAATAGAATTACAAAATAACAGGTTCGACTGTTATAGCGTTGAAATAATAGAATTGTAAAATTGTTTGCAAAGCTTCTGTAACGATGGCTCCAATAAGTAATACGTGTTTCTTTAATACGCCACCATCGTTTCAAACATTCCGCCGGGAAATCGTTCCTGTCCAAACAGAAATTGATGCTAACGTTTCTATCTAAACAGAAATAAATATTAATTAATTGTAAAGAAAGTACAATAAAATTCATATCAAAGGAGAAACATAAGACACAAATCTCGGACCTTCTAGGACATGCGAAATCCCTTAGAAGGAACAAGAGTGCTATATGAAGACTACAGATGACACTCATAAGTAAAGACGGAAGTTAATTGGATTTTATGCGAGCTATCGAACGACAGTCGGACAAATTGCAGCGCTTCCGAATAAAAGTCGAATTGTGTCGAACTGTATAATTGTCCAAATTGTATAATTATACAGGGTCTGGCACGTAACTGTCGCCACGATTTTTTAGGCAGTTCCGATTGTGTGACAAAAAATGTTTTAAACAAAAATTAATCAGTGTCTAGTTGGCCACAAACTACAATATAAAAAATTCCAAAAACTTTCTCTTTTGATAAAAAAAAATCAAGGTTACATTGACCTTGTGTATTTTAGACTTCGCAAGATTTTCGTTTCTAAAAAAACGAATTCAACGACCTACTATACTATAATCTTCAGATGTCTTTGACTTCAAAAATTTAGGTTTGATATATAATTTAATATATATATATATTTTTCTTTGTATAATTTTGACAAAAATACCCGTATCTTTAAAACAATAGAATTTTACAGTTACTCGTAAAACTTCCACAACGACAGCTCTAATAAACGAAATACATATTTCCTACACGCAACCGTCGTTTCAAACGTCCCAGAAAATATTCGAAAACCGAAGGCGAATAGAATCGCTGCACTATCGGCGTCGCAATGACTTCTTGCCACGCGCGTCGAGAATTGTTTTATCCCAAAATTGCAATATTTTCTCCGTTTGAAGTATATTTAAGTACAACACGGGCAAGACAAACAATAAATTTATTACTTCTCGATAATTTCTATCCAGTGACATACTGACGAGTTCAAAAAAAGAAAGCGGCAAGACACGACAAATGTATACGATTTGGTCACTCGTTATGGTCCGCAATCAGTTGCCAGCGCAAGCGGTTAAATAAGGATGGAAATTTTTCAACGAGCACGCGGCGAAAATGTCCCAGAGCCGGGGCGATTCTTTTGGCGAACGAGCGAACTGTGTGTGTGTGTGTGTGTGTGTGTGTGTGTGTGTGTGTGTGTGTGTGTGTGAGAGTACTCTGGACGTTCAATTACCGATGAAAACACGCTTTCCCCGCAGAAAAATTCCCAGCTCGCCGTTGGCCATTGCTCGAAAGGACATTATCTCCTTTGGTCGGTGGCGATGCTTTCAAGGTGCTGGACGCTGTCGTGTTTGCCACGCAACGTGGCTCGTGCTTGGCGTCTGGCCTCGCATAAAGATCGTCCCCTCCTCGCCCCCTTCGACAGCTTCGACAGCTTCGACGCTGAAAAGCGAGCGAAAGCGGCAGAAAGGGGAGAAAGAGAAAAGGAAAATGAAAAAAGAAAAAAAAACGAAAGGGGAGCGTTTTCTCTTCGGTGGGTCTCGTGCAAACAGTCGAGTCGACACCGGCTAATTACGGACGGTGGCCGAGCGACGCCAGGCGACAGGTTAATTACACCGGCTACGTCTTTACGACGCTTTTCGACGGCGATCGAACACGGCGGACGGATTTTTGTGTGTAACCCTCTCCCTCCAGCCGCTTTATGCGCCGGTCGTGGAACCGGCCCACCGGTGGAAATCTGGTACAGCAGCAGCACACAGCCTCCTCTCGTTCGCGCCGTAAAGCCCCCGTCGTCGTCGGTCGTCGTCTCGACGATTTTTCCGACGGTATTGAAGTGTTCTTGAAAGCACGCGAGACGTATTCTTCTCGGGGCAGAGATTTTTAAGAGGTCGCCCCGGCCATAGAAACGCTACCATTTTACGGCTACCGCCGGTTAATATTTCAGTCGTTCCGCTTTCTCCCGCCGACTTTCGTTTAACGCCCATTAACGCGACGGGAAATTCTTGCCGTCCTCCTACGCCTCCTCTCCCAATTGTTAGTCTCGAGACGGTTGCCGAACATCTGTCTCAACGAATCGCAACGACGCAAGAATATTAAAAGAGAATGTTAAAAAATCGACTTTCTCGCAAGTAAAAATTCGGTTCAGAATTTCGAACTTGAACATTGAATCGGTTCATTTTAGAATGTGCACGGTACTTTGTTTGAATTTTCGGAAATGGAAGATGTAGTTTTCATCTAGTTTCTTTTATAGGTTTCTCTTTTTTACAGAGAAATGAAAGAAATTATAACATACGAGGAAGACAATCATTCATATTCACGACGGTACATGCGAAATTTTATAAATTGAACTAGACGTCAAGGAATATATTCCCATAGGTTTTGATGAAGATAGAGAAAATTATACAGGGTGAGTTTTAAATAACAGTACAGTTGGAATGCAGATAATAATCTTTTCGTCCAAGAACCTGGTTTTCGAGAAAACCGAGTTTGAAAATTCACGAAGTAAATATATCAAAATATATTACATACACTGTTTAATTTATTTGTACAATTTCTGTGCAATCACGTATGAGACAATGTCATATCGTGATCTTATCCTCTCTAGTTTTGTCATTGATCATTTATTTTGGATTTTTACAAATACACATATTTAAAACCAAAGATGTGTATTATACCTTCGAGATAATGATGCATAATTGTGACATAATAATTATATACCAATGTATGATAATCATATATGTACTTTCAAGTACTTTGAAAAATCATCTTCAACTCTAGCAGCAAATTTTGTCAAACTGTTGTATGTCAGAAAAATAATTTTCTCACCTACGTGTCTCTAACAACACGAGATTTTATAAGAAAAGTATGTGAAATTGACAAACTTCTCGTATCACTCGCGAGCACACTTAGATCTGCAATCTAGAAAAATAATACACTACAGTGAAAAACGTACGAGAAACGTCTCAACGTCAGGCTCGACAGCTCGAGAGCTGAAAGAACATGTCGTCACGCGTGAATCCTTATTTGCCCTAACCGAACTGCTCAGGATCACGAAACTTCCACGACACGGTACGGTTGGTGTCGAGATTGCGCCAGAGGGCTATTTCAACTATCGTAAAGCGATTAACGCAATTAAAAGCATAGTGCTCGAGGCGTCATCGTTTGACCTGCTGCGGGCTAATCTCACAGACTCGATCGTGATCTTCGATGTGGACGGTAAAGGGGAGAGAGAGAGAGAAAGAGAAGAACTGTTGTAAAACGCGTGGTAAACGACGACGAAACGTCTAATCCGTCCATCGACGAAGGAATGAAATCGGCTTGGAAATCGATCGTCGTGTACCTGTCCTCCGAATTTCCTCGGAACGGCTTTAACGGGAAATTAAACACAACTACTACTGGCCTACCGCCTCGGCTCGGCCCCGAATTCTCGTTTCCACGTATGATGGATCGCGTGGCGAATAAATCGCGATGGATGGCTATGGCTCGGGCCGCGTTTGCCCGAAACCTCGCTGATTTACGACGCTGCTCGCTATAATTTCGTCTGGTCAAACATTCAGCAGAACTGCCGCCAGTCTCGCCGCTCGATTTCGCGCTTGCAAATATCCGTGTGAGCCTGGTGTGCGTGTGTGTGTGTGTGTGTGTGTGTCTCTATGTCCGGCGCGACAAGCCGCATGTGTCTGGAGGAAAATCCAGCCCGTGTCCGACGTCGTTGCTCTCGGGGTCGGTCGTTTCAACATCGATGTTTGGCCGGTCTTTAACCTCTCGCGCTGGAATGAAGTGCCACGCACGTCGAGAATTGTTTTGTCCCAAAAATTGCAATATTTCCTCAGTTTCAAGTGTATTTAAGTGAAACAAAATAGACAAAACGAATAATAAATTTGTTACTTATCAATAATTTCTATCCAGCGATATCGTATCGACGAGTTCAAAAAGAGAGCGACGAATTATTGTGTACGGTTTGGTCACTCGTTATGGTCCGCAATCAGTTGCCAGCGCAAGTGCTTAACTTCTTGCGTTGGAATGACGTGCCATGCACGTCGAGAATTGTTTTTGTCCCAAAAATTGCAATATTTCCTCAGTTTCAAGTGTGTTTAAGTGAAACAAAATAGACAAAACGAATAATAAATTTATTACTTATTAGTAATTTCTATCCAGCGATATCGTACCGACGAGTTCAAAAAGAGAGCGACGAATTACTATGTACGGTTTGGTCACTCGTTATGGTACGCAATCAATTGCCAGCGCAAGTGGTTAACTTCTTGCGTTGGAATGACGTGCCACGCACGTCGAGAATTTTTTTATCCCCAAAATTGCAATATTTTCTCAGTTTTAAGTATATTTAAATACTACCCAGGCAAAACGAATAATAAATTTATTACTTCTCAATAATTTTTATCCAGTCTATCAATTTCTATCATATCGAGTTCAAAAAGAGAGCGACGAATTTTTGTGTACGGTTTGGTCACTCGTTATGGTCCGCAATCAATTGCCAGCGCAAGTGGTTAATGCGGATGTTTGAAAACGCTCGAACAATCTCGAACCTATCTCTTTCTTTTTGTGTTTTTATTTCGTAGAATTGTTTGGCAAGCTGCTGATACCGGAAACAAAAGGACGGTGTCCTCTCGCGAGCATCGCGGTGAGAATTCGCTGCAAGACACGTCAGGAAACGGAAGAAACGCAGGGTAAAAATCGTGAATGCCACCCGAGGAGAGAGAGAGAGAGAGAGAGAGAGATCGTTTTTGTTGAATCATGCCGACCGGGCAAAAAATTTCGTCGGCGATATTGCCCTTTTGTTTCGAGCGCCGATAATTCAACGCGTTTGGTACGGTAGCGCGAAACGTCCTGCCTTATGGTCGTTTTCTTCTTGCACGCCGGTAGAAACAAAACGCCGGAACAGCTCAAACGAGTCCAGAATTCCCAGCAAAAATAGCCGTCCGCCGGTTACGAGAGCCACGATAAATTTCTAATTACTCGCGGCTGCTCGGCGAAAATTCGCTCGTGTTTGTACAATATGACGAATTTACCCCGGAGGGGATGCCACGAGTATCGCGGCCTATTCCTTCTTCAACGAGCGATATTTTCGATGAAAAGAAAGAAAGAAAGGGAGGCAAAAGAGAAAAGGAAAATTCGGAAAAAACGGAAATTACGAACGCGCAGCGAGCGAGGGGCGAGAGGTATCGGACGGACGATTGTTAGTCGAAATTGAATTTTTGAAATAAATTGTTCGTAAGTCTGCCGGGTCTGCGGGACGAATGGAACGAATCGTTTCAAAGAATCCCGTTCGGGACATTTCGGCGAATGAAGCGAACGCGGGGGAGAGCATTGTCCGCCGACGTCCGATTGAACCCTTACAATTTCCCGGGGCCTTTAAATTCCTCCGTGGACGTCCCACCGCGTCGCATCGCGCATCGCCCGGCATTGTTTCGCCCAACAGGAAAATCACAAGGTAATACGAACGGCTGCCGCCGCGGCGAAAATATCGCGGAGAATTTTCCGAATGAAAATCTCGAGGCTGGCGTCTCGAAGCCCCTCTCGCGACACGACCAACTTCCGAATTACAGCCTCGCTCGTCCCTCGTTCTTGTTCCGCGAGAGACTGAAACTCGCGCGCTTCCTCTCGTCGCAAAGACCCCCGGCGACCAGAATAATTCCCCCGATCCGATTGTCGCTTGTTCCCGTCTAATTCGCGCCGTTTCTGAACGCGAGTCCAACTTTCCATTGGGGAAGGATCGCCTGTTTGGAAAACAATAGTTTCTGCCGTGCAACGACGGCGAAAAGTTGCGAAACTATCGGACACTTCTCTCTCTCTCTCTCTCTCTCCCTCTCTCAGAATTTCCATCCTTTTTTTACGCGTTATTATCGCAATGTAAATGATTGGTCCTTTTTTTCTACTTCCGATCGATAAACCGAAAAGTTGCACCGACAAAACCGACGGCTGTAATCCAAGATAAAAATGTAAATCAATTTTCGCGGACGCGTGTCACTCCTCTGGCGGATTTAAATCGGCCGAAATGAACGAAAAAGAGGAAAACGGAGACATCGTTTTCTCTAGGCACCATAGAAGATGGTTCGAGAGGCAATTACGGTAACAATCGATCCACTCTCTGCAGCGAGATTCTTCTTTCCAATTACATAATATCTTGCCGCGGCGAAGGCAACAACTCTCTTAACTCTCTCGCAACAACCGTTCGGCCGGAGAAGCATTTCGTTTCGCGACCGTAACTGATATTTCTTTCACGCGACGCGCCTCCTTTGCTCCCGTTTTCTTTTCTCTCTCCTCTCTCTCTCTCTCTCTCTCTCTCTCTCTCTCTCTCTCGATCCGATATTTTCACTCTGAATACAACACGCCATTCCCGTCTGGCTGGGAACCATCGTCCGCCAACTTCCTCCTTTTTAATGCGAACGAGAGCATCTTCCGCCAATGCAGCCGCTGCAAAATAAAACAGCGTTCTCCACTTTCCTGCCTCGCGAGGCTCCTTACCAAAGAAGGATTACCGTGTTTTATAACCGCAACCTTAATTATCAAACGTCGAGTGTTTATCCAACTTTTCTAGCCGTGAAACTTTTGGCCGTAAAATCTTTACGTGAACGAACCGCGTTTGAAGACACTTATTTGTCACTTTATTAACGCGACGTTGGGGAATTGCATGTAAAAAGATAAGAGAACGAAATCTCTGTCATGGTAAAAATCATTCACCTGTAATATAATATTCTCCTCACTAAAAGTTGAGGGATAATTGAGAAAAGGATGCCGAAGATTTTTCATTAAATTTATAAAAAATTTAACATATATATATGTTATTAATTTTATAAAAAATTTATTAAATTTATAAAAAATTTAACTATACAAATTTAACATATATTTCCCTTATATCAACATGATTTATTATCTAAATCGTCCGCTGTTAAACTCTGCTAAACATTACTAAACGATAATCCATAAAAGCAACAATTCTTTTCATACAATATATTTACAGCGCCGCGTATCAATATTTAAACTGCTATAATTTCGTAAAAAAAGATCTTACAATGAGCTAATTTTATCATAACAAAACCTAAGCGAATTTTAAAGTTTTTCTACTTTAAAAAAAGATATCGTTCATTTTATTCTAGATTCAATTTTATCGATTAATTCTTTCAAACTGATTTTAAACGAAGCAATTTATTTCTATCAATTTTATCAATTTATTTATTTATTCGATTCTATTACCTGAATTCAATTGTAAATAAAAAATTTTTCAACGCTTTTACATACTGCGACAATTTACGCCAGAGGTGGCTAACTGGCGATCATTGCCCCGCCCCTTCCCCCACTTTTCTTATCCCCTCCACTGCATTGAACTCTCCTGCGTTGAGAGTGTCGCGGCCACAATACTCGCGTTAGGTACATATGTATGTATACGTATAAATTATTTTCCTTACTGTAGCTGCTAAAATGAATGGAAGACAGGAAAAATTTCGTGCGGCTCGCGACGAAAAAGTTTGCCTCTGATTTACAGCATTCTCGATAAAAATGTATCTTCACTATGCCACCCGCTGCGCGATGTAAAAGCATCTTCGAATAAAATGAATAGCTTGAAACTTCAAAACGAACCCAGTTTTATTGTTATGCAATTTCTTCTTTTCTTTTCTTCTTTTTTTCTTACGAAAAAAACTAAACCAGTTCAAATACTGTGAATATATCTTTCCCGGTCGTATTTCGAATTACCTAATTTTTCTCGGTATCGTATCTCCCTCGTTAATTATCTGGTTCATCGATCGTCAGGTAATCGTATTATCGTATTCGCGCGAGCTACACATTCCTGTCAACCATCAAATTTGTTCGAATTTTCCAGTTAGCAGACGTTCCTTTGTTAGACAAATATGGCGTACAATGTTGCACAGGATCCGTCGGTTGCACGACGCTTCATTAAAACCGATCATTCAAATCGCTCGAACCGCTTTTGTTCGGGGATTCCGCTATCGGACGGTGTATACTCGTTATCGTTACTTGTACACTAAACTAGCGACCAAAAAAAAAAAGGACAAAAAAGACAGTGCTCACTGACGGTGTCGGAATTCACTTTCCGACATCGATCACAGCGATTCAATACGAGAGAAAGAGAGAGAGAGAGAGAGAGTTTACCAACCTCGGAAACACGCCGAATCGATTATCCCGAATCGTTTATTGTTCTCCTCGCGATCAGGCGATAACGCGAACCAGCGATTTTCGCGCGCACGCTACAAACACGCGACCGCCATCAAACGAGAGCTGCGCTACCACCGGGGCGGAAGCACGCGAGACTCACCGCGAAATTATCATGCATATTGAATTTCAATCGAGGGGCAGGCCATTTTTTTTATTTTCCTCTACTTTGCATTCTCTCTCTCTCTCTTTGCATTTTCGAAGAGAAACGTTATTTTCCACCGGTTAAAACTACCCGGTGTGTAATTTCATCGCGGTCCAGCGACGAAATTCCAATAGATGAAACACACGCGCGCGCGCGCGCGCGCACACACATTCGTTCGATAATCAAAGATCGATCGAAATTCTCGGTTTCTTATCGCGCGAATGGCAATTTGCATCGTAAAGTATCGCGAGCAATTTGCTCGATTAACTGGCAGCGGTATCGCTTGAAATTCCGATTTAACCGAGATTATTTCGCGTCCGATCGTTCCCCTAATTTCGGCATATCTATTCATTTATCCGCGTCGAGAGCACATGGTCGTAAATCCAGTGACGCGGTTCCGTGGCCTGGTCTGAAAATATCTCTGTCTCTTTCTCCCCATCGTGCCACCCTCTCCCATCCCCCTCCCCCTTTATCGTTCGATGCTCGCCCGAACGTTTCTACTCGGACTCGGCTCATTGATTTTTGTCAGTAGTACAAACGAACGTGTCCAGCTACATTTCCGCGCAGACAGCAGGCCGAACGAGCTCGAAAATCTAAAGAGGCCTCCGCTCGTCGCTCGATTAGGATTAAGCTCCGAAGGAACGGGCCAGTTCGCGAGTTCACCATGTGACGCACGATGGACCGCGATGGATCGGGATGATGACTCGCTGCTTTTAACCGAGCTGTTGCATCGTGACACGACGGAGGAAGGGAATATGATGAAAAATTGCTGGTATTTTTGTATTCCCGTATGTACGTACAGTGACTTCCATTAATATTCGAGCTAGTGAAAATTTTGTAAAAACAGGAAAAATTGTTTCAAAGCTTGAAGCCACTACTTTTATAAATATATCGTCTATTTTGTTTTTGAGATATGTATATATATATATATATTTATATATATAATATATATATATTTTGTATATATACATAATATATATATATATTTTTTGTATATATATATAATATATATATATATATTTTTTTTTAGAGTGTGTAACAGATGGCAAAGTTTGAATTTGCCATAGTAAAGACATTGACAAATTCTTTTTCACGATTGAATCTACTATAGATTTAAAGACCAAAGCACGATCTCTTTGAGTTCAATTTATTGAACTCTGAGTACCACGCGAGAACGAATGTAACGACGAAAATGTTACCATTTCTAGAACTTTTGTCGTCTGAGGCTTATATTTTTTACAAAATGGCGAAAAAAGATGATAGATCGAGTTTTCTGGAGCCATTGTAAAGGGGCGGCTTCGATCTTCAAATCTGTTGCAGATTCAGTCGCGAAAAACATTTTTCAACGCTTTCACACACTGTGACAAATTCTAGCATTTTCGAGAGGATTTTCGAAATCCATCTTCTCTTGTCTGATGAAAAAGCATTTCATTTAGAACAAATTGAACCACCCATTTTGAAAACAGATGCATTTTTTTCTTTACAAAATTGTAACAGCTTCAACATTTAGTGTCCGAATGTAATAGCAACGTTTAAAAATCGCGAATAGAGAAACACGTTTCATTCAGTCTTAAAATACAGGGAAAGAGTTAAATTAAGAGTATTGTATTTTTAACTTTCACCACTACAATATAAACCAAAACAAAAAAAGAACAATGCAATGTATAGGAAAAACGAAAAATGAATTGATTTTATGTTTTCACCGCTGCAACATAGATCACGAGAAACCACACGATTGTTCATAAAATGAGATAAGATTTCGACTAGAATCTTCAGCGAGAAACGACAGACTGTTCCGTTATTTGCATCGCGCGAATTACGTCTCCGCAAAGTTCGAAAATACAAATTACGTCTTCGCGAATATTTTTCAGCATCCCCTCTAGCGTAAATCAATTTCACGACAAATTTTTAATCTAATTTTCGCCGAAACGTCCAATCGGATAATCGGGATATAAAACGTACGATAAAACTCTGCATTTTCAATTAAAATCGTATCAGTTCGACAAAAAAAAAAAAAAAACAGGTTATTTACTTTTCGCAGAAGTACTGAACGGAGCTAATGCATCGATGCGCGATTAATCGTACCGTAAATACAGATCGCTTTGTAAAAAACACTGGCGAATTTCGCGTTCGGTGAGCATGAGAAGTCAATGTGTAACAACCCGTAACGTCATTGCCCTTTGTGGCTATTATTACATATAAGCCAAGAGAGAGAGAGAGAGAGAGAGAGAGAGAGAGAAAAGAAAGAAAAACATATACAGGGTGTTTCGTAACTTGTCGGACCCACTTCTGATTGTACGCCTAAAAATAATGAAAAAAAAGTCATATAAATATATGTCTTCTTTCACTACTTTTAATATCAGAAATAAGAAGTAATATTTCTCAGCCATAACTCTAAAGATCTCCAGAGAAGATAAGCCGAGTAGAAGATTTGTACCGTTAGAAGAGAAATTAGAAATTCTTGATCGGTTGAAATCCGGTGATAACATATCCTCACAAGAAATTGAACAAAAATTCGCGCAATTTAAAAATATATTATATATATTTTAATATTATACATATATATTTTATTATTTTATATATATATTATATAATATTATTTATATTTTATTTATTATTTATTTCATATTTTTTATATATTAATATATTATATATATATATTATATAATACTTTTTTAATAATTTTTAATTTATTATATATTACAAATATTAATTGTTATTATTTTCTATTTTATTATTTTTACATATTTATATTTGTTATTTACAATATTTTATTTTTTATAATTTAAAATTTGTTATATTATATATATATATAATTATTATATAATATATATAATATATATTATAATATTTATTAATATCAATATTTATTTTATATTTTTATATATTTATACATACATATTACAATATTTTTTTTTAGAGCCTAGAGCTTCTGCTGGAGCATCATCAAGCTCGAAGAAATCTTCTCGTACGAAAAAGCTTTTATTAACGAAAAAACAGAAAATTGTTTAATCGTGTGTATAGAAGATTGCAATAAGAAGGATGTTCTTTAATAAGACAGGAAGAAAGACCATTTATTTGGTCATAGTTTCCTCCCCTCTCGGATTCGTACAATGCGAATAATACTCGCGTTAGTAGGAGGTCCGACTCTATATAATTTATACGTGTTTCGGCGCGTATTTCAAAGCGGTAGCAGAGAGGCCGAAAAGATTCGGACGGCGAGCCGTCCGCCGCTGTCCCGATGTAATCCATTTTGCGCCGGTCTGCGGTTCTTTGCCCCGTCACACATTCCGCACTCGCGTCGCTTTGCACCGAACCGCGGAAAATATCGGAATACGCGGCCGGCCCCGCGTGGCCAACGAGCTCGTTGATGGCCTCAAACGATTAATCGCCCCCTGGAAAGCTAATGAACGACATAGACGTCCCGACCAAAACTGGTTGCACCCAATCATGCGGCTGCTTCGTCCGACCGATCCCCGTCCATCACCCCGCCCCGCGTTTCGTTACACGATTTTTATTTATTATCATCGGTCGTTCGACTTTTCTTACCAGCTGTCGCGGTCGTTCGATTTTTACGATTTTAAGACGGCCAGCGAACGATCGATCACGCGCGACGTCGAGCGGAATGTATCGCTACGATTTGGATCGGTTCTTCTCGCCGGAGAGCGTCCGTTTATTCGACGATCGATACGATCGATAATTCGATCGAAACGAGCTAACAACGGGAACATTTGCTCGCGGAAAATTGATTTCCGCGGGCAAAGGCGAGAGCGGGATATCTCGCAGTTTGCCGATTGAAAAGTAGATACGAAAAGTCATACGTGTCCGCTCGTTGATCGTTGAATATCTCTCCCGCACGGATTGGTTGTTTTCGATTATTATTCGATCGCGCGTTCGACGAAATTCGCAGTCGTCGTATCGGAGAAAGTTCTGAGAAAATAAAACTTCGCGTTACACAGCCTGAGATGGGGATGAAATTTCTATTTATTACGAGAAGAAATCCAATTTGGACGAGATCGGTTTCTTAAAGTCCCCTCTCTGAATGTCTCCCTCGTCGTGTTTCCCTGCGCGCGATTCATCGTGGGTTCACTCGAAATTAGTCCGCTCCGACTTAGAACCCTTAGCTTAAAGCTTCAACGGCCTCGTGTGAAACAGCTTGGAAAACTTTCTCCCGATCCCGATAGATGCATTAGTCCAACACGAGATATCCATTCCTCTCCAACGAAACTCGGTCGACCACCGACGGATTTCTGCCGGTTCGGCTTTCGTTTCAAAACGCGCGAATTAATTAAAAAAAGCTAATCGCAAGAGCCTAACTAATCCAGCGATGATATGCTGGAATCGCGTGTTAGAATCGACGTTAGGAACGCGAATGGTAGCTTCGACAGAAACGAACAATTGCGAACTGCGGTTACGCTACTTTCCTGCTCGCTCACTCCTTCGGTTTTCCACCGGCAGCTCGCCGATCGAATCGCATTTATTCGCGCCTTCCATCCCGACGCTCGGTAACTCGAACGGATGTTTGATTTCGGCATAAATCGACCGTGAATCGTTTGCCGATCGGAACCACACCGCGCAGCCAGTGGATTTTATTTCTCTCCCGAATCCGCCCGCTCTACGTTTGAGAAATTTTTCGCCGGTGTTCCCACGGAAACGCGCCGAATTTTCGCGCGGAGATTTTTTCCATTCGTGTCGCACATCGTTGTATCTCGACAATGCTACTGAAGTTTCTTTGAGGTATTTTGGTAATCCGGCTTGAAAAAATCGACTTTTTAGGAACTTTTTTCTACAAAAGCCATGACACATTTTGGTATGCAGTTGCCGCACACAGATTTATTCGTACCTAAAGAGTATTTACAATTTTAACGAAATTAATTAAGTGGTGGAAATTATACAGCCTTAGGTAAAGCATGTTTTTAAAAACGGGTTCGAATGGCTGACGTGATTCCGGTCCACCAAAACCAAAATGCATCTTAATTAGCATAAATATGGTTATCGCGTGAACCACGGAAACAGCGAAATTTAAAAAAATTCAAAAATTAAAAAATGGCAGCATTTTAAAGTTTAAATATCGATTTTCCTCGTCCTTTTCGTCTTTTGGGTGGTAAAAAAAAAAAAAAAGGAAAAAAAAAGAAAGAAACATCAGATTTTGAAATCCATGTTTCATGAGATAAAGGTATATCCGGTGAAGATCTCCTCTAAATTTCAAGTCAATCGGTCAACTAAAGCGTGAGATATCCCGTCAGCCAGTTCAAAATATGAATTTGAGAAAAAGACATATTCGACGTATGAAAAATATGTCACACTTACAATCAATCGAGCAGTACAAAAAGTGAAATATTATAAAATAATAGTAATATAAAAATAAAAAAGTGAAATATTATAAAAACAATAGTGAAATAAAATAAAATATGGAAAAGTGAAATATTATAAAAAAGTGAAATATAAAATAATAGTGATATAAAAATAAATCATAATATTGTAAAATAAAAATATTTTCACTTGAAATATTCGTACTTACGTTCCCTTTATTCAAACGAATCCTTTTACATAGGCATTCTCGAAAGCATATACTTGGAGAAAATGTAAAAGAGAAAACTTCCCCTTGTAAACTTCCTTTGTGACTTCCTTCCGTTCGTTTCTCGATCGCGAGAACCAGTCATTCACCACGATCCTGTCGTCGACCGTGGCCCCGGATTAATCGACCGCTGGCAAGTTAATGAACAATGCCTCTCACACAATCAGACGAAAGCGGCCGTTTCGACGGAGACCGACGGCGGTCCATTTATTTCGGCCAACCCTTGCCTGTCATCCCTCTCGTGCTTTCTTCTCTATTTCTCTTCCAGCCTGATCTGCCTGTCGTTGTCGCGTCGTTCCTTTTCTCCGCCATTTTTAGCCTTCGATTCCCCGCTTCGGATCGGTCGCCATTCGTTTATTCGCTCAGCGGCTCCTCTCTTTTCACAGACGTCGACGTCCACCCCTTGTCGTTCCGCTACTCGCGCCATCCCGCAACCCGTCTGAATTCTCCTCCCCGGTCCGCATGCATTATGAACGTTTGTCACATTCGCCAGCTCATATCAGTCGGCCGCTGTCGGCATCAAAACGTTTGCGCGACGCGACGCAACGCCGCGCGCGCCGTGCCGTGCCGTGCCGTGCCGTGCCGTGCCGGCCAGATTGCGTTATCGATTTCCGATGCTGGCTCAGCGGCGCCGTTCTATCGCGGTTGATGGACTCAAGTAGCTCCGTACACCGCCACCGCCGACTTTTAATGCCAACGCTTTTCAGCAATTTCTTGATTAGCTACCTACCACGCGCCTTCCTCTCACCGCTCCTTCGATTCTCCTGATGGACTATTGTCGCACCCTTCCCACCCCTAGTGTAGTTGAGGATTGCATTTGTTCACGTACAAGCGATAGAGAGAAAAACTATGCCATGAAATAAAAAGAAAAGAAAAGCCGTGACTGTAATAACTCTAGTTCACCTAGTACGATACTTCGATACGCAATTAGTTAATTGGTATTAACTGGCCATACCTTAGATATACTTAAAAGGAGAGGAATGCTTGACACGTTGAATGTCACGCTGATTTTGCATATCTGATCTTTGCATATCAGAATGAATTTGTTGTTATATTATATAATATCTATTATTCAATGCTGATTTTGTATGTCTGGCCCAGGATGAATTTGTTATTACATAATAATATAATAAATATAAATATATATAATAAATAATAAATATAATAAATATAAATATATATAATATATAATAAATATAAATATTGAATAAATTTTATTATATAATATGTATTATTCAATATAATAGATATTATATAATAATATATAATATATATCATTCAATGCTGATTTTGCATGTCTGGCCCAGGATGAATTTGTTTTTATATAATAATATTGAATAAATGTTATTGTATAATATCCATTATTGTATTATTATTGAATAGATATTGTTATATAATATATATTATATATTGTTATAATATATAAATGTCAAATAAAAAGAAATAAAAATGGCAGGAAAACCAGGATCGGACGACGATTTTGTAGAAAACGTTATGAAAGAAATTGAAAACAATTAGGTAGAAAGCAAAAAGTTGTATCAAAAAAGTCGTCACATTGTGAAGACTGTATTGATTTATCGTTTACAGTGCTTTAATACGATATATATATCATAATATACGCGTACATATTATAAATAAAATTGTTTTTGCATATTTTATACTGCATTAATTTCTTCACACCATTGTAGTAACCAATATTGAAAAATTTATAAGTATTAACGTTTATTCGAATTATGTGTTTCTATAGGGTGGTCACTGAAAGACTGAACGATATAAAACAAAAATAACTTTTACAAACACATGTTTCTTTTAATTTTTTAATATTTTATTTGGAAATACAATTAATGGATTTTTTTCAGTATTATGCGTGAAAAACAACATCCTTCAAATGACCATCATTTTCCTGCTCACAAATACGTCCTTTTTTAAACCCTTCAGTTTCTTCAGTGACCATCCTGTATATTATAAAGAACGTATGCTGTTGTATGATTATATAATAATTTAAAGGACTAATAAAGAGAAATAATAAAATTTCAAAAGAAGAAATTTTTGAAGAGGCGATCGTGATTCAATTGATCGAATTGTTATTCAACAAGAATAGAAGGAAATTAATAGAAACTATTAGAAGGAAATTCTCTATACTATCACTTGGTGATTGTGTTAAACGAATTCACACATTAGAGAAATATAATCAACAAAATTTCATGTTAAATACCATTTAAACAGAATAATTATTTCCAATGCTATGTCACTTTATTTGAAGTGATACTTCACTCACCATTTCGTAAATAAATTGCTCGCAGATAATACGAAGAATGTAGACGGGAGGACAAAGAATTAAAGAACAGTCGACGGGCAGTTTTGTCGGACGAATTTATCGTCCAGGTTTTTCTGCCCTCTCTCGTAGACTCGCGATAATTGAATTTAGTCGGCTGAATGGGAAAATCGTTAACAAGTCCAGTTAACCCATTAAGGACGAGGAGTGATAATTCATCGCAGTGTCAGTTTCTTTAAATTTGAAAAAAACGACGAGAGAATGTCGTGAGAATCGTTGGAGTTTCCTTTCACAGCTTCCATGATTAATAAATAGGATCTGATGATAAAGAAAATTGCGAACGAGATGTCACGTTAATGCAACCCTTTCACTACGAGCGCCGGATATCTAAATGTATTTTTTTTCATGAGCTGCGTGATGGAACAGGAAAAAACACACGTTTGCTGCAAGAAAAAACACACGTTTGCTACAGGAAAAAACACACGTTTGCTGCATTAAAAAATGGCAATGACGTTCAAGAAAATATTAAGATGATACTTTTTAAATAAACAGTCCTTCCATCCGAGTCGTCTCTTCCGCCAGTTTAAGTTACGTCAGGAACGATTTTCGTACCATCACTAATTAGAAAAGATATTCAAGTGGCCTGGTTTTCGCGAAACATCCTGTATGCAGCATCTATTGACGTATTGGAATAATCACATATATACATATTAAAGACACACTTTGAACATATGTAATACACTTTAGCCACTAATAATGAGATAAGCTCTTTCTATTTTTTCTATTCCACAGTGGATATATATATATATACGATGAGGAATTATTGTAATAAAAAAATTTTTCATAATCTATTGCAATTTGGATATAATAACAGTGGATATATATATATATATATATATATATATATATATATATATCCACTGTTTATATATTTATATATTTAGTTTATATATATATATATTTATATTTATATATGATTTGAATATAATTACAGTGGATATATATATATATATATTTATATATAATTTGGATATAATAACAGTGAATATATACATATATATACACACGATGAGAAATTATTGTAATAAAAAAATCTTTCATAATCTGTTGCAATTTAAAAAAGACCGCCTACAAAATCTCTTAGTATCTTAAGAATTTGAAGTTTTTGTTTGAAAAATTAAAGTTTGCCTGAAGAAAAGAACATTCCAAGTCCTTGTTAAAGTGTTACCGGGAAATTCAAAAAAGATTATTTCAATTGAAGAAAGATGTTTCAGAGCGGACTAACGGACTCAGAAAATCGATTGAAATCGATTTAAACACTTTTGTCGTGGAGTCTTTGTTCAATGGCCCCGGCGGAGCGGATTATCGTAGCGAAAGGGTTAATCGGTTAGTACATTAATTCGCGGAGACGTAACTTATACGGATGTTGGAGATGATAATAATATAATGGTAAAATAATATTAACTACAGTTGTGCTCTCAGCGTAAATAGTATTAGAAAGTCTATTTAACTCTGAAGTACACTTGGAGTCTTGAATTTATGGATCAAGTCGATTAGAAACATCGTTAGCTAACTTGCATATTCCGTTAACGGTTCGACATATTTAATAACAATATTCATCAACGTAACAATAATTGTCTATGAAGGTGAACATGCAATTTTTCGTCGACAGATCGTTAGTATAAAGTAGAATTTCTAAGCAAGATTTCTTTTCTCCTCATATGAAGAACATATCAGTAAATATAAAGAGAAATACTGCTACAATTCATAAACATTTTTTGAATTTCGTACGCGATCCGAGATAGACGTTACACGATCTGTTTCTTAAATTAAACTGAACGTGAACTGCGTGTAGCAATATACATAGTGATATTAATATCTCAATTCTGTCGATGGATACTTGGCTCTTCAGACCCTTTTAAGCAAACCACATGCATCCCTTTACATCTCTTCATCCCTTTTTAAGGCGCAAAATTCTTTTTATTATTAATTAACCGGCCTTTGAAATGTAAAATTGAGAATATCGTAAAGTAGCGGATAAGCCTTGTACTTTGATAAATTTTACTAAATAATTATTAACTAACAACTAATGCACTTTGCTAAGTAAAAACTTTGCTTTCGAAAAACTTGCGGCCTCGTTTTCGCTCGTCAGTTTACAAGAAACGAAGAAAAAAAGAAGACGAAAGTATAGACGAACGTTTGAAACGTGAATGTTGCTGCACGTTGCAAATTGCGAAAGATGACAACTCGACGTTCGATCACGAAGAAGAAAACGTCACGCGTAACGAGTGACGCAGGCTTAACAAGAGGCGAGTCGATTTTGCGTCGTCATAATCCCGGCTTAATTTGATCTACGTGGAAGCTCGCCGCGGATTTTCCGGCAACGTCGATCGCACCTCCTCCTCCTCCTCTCTTCCTCGCGAGAAAAATTATTTCGCCGACAAAGGAGCTCCGAGCGAAAACAGATTAAGCGGGTGTTCCCACGGCGAACCACTCGGTGGAAAGCGGTCGTTGTCGTCGTCGTCGTCGAGCTTTTTTCTGAAACTTAAATTGCCAAGTCTCTCCGCGCCCCGTTCTCATTCGCCGCAACCTCCTTTTCCCCGCGAATCACTTTAATAACTGCTTATTATCGTTTCATTAATTCCGCTCCGTTGATTATCATTCTCCGTTCGTGGTTTATTCGTCGTTATCGCGCCGTCGCGATATCGTCCCTCTCTATTGTCACCGCACTGTTTAAATCTCGCGATTGCGCGCTAATTCGATGCCAAAAGCAAGCGCAACGAGATCTCTCGAACGTCAAAGGATGCGTGTTTCAGCCGCAATCAAAGTACACTTTGCCGCAGGCCAGTGTTTCTTTCGTGTTGGATAGAGAATCGTTCGTGATTACAGATTCAACTCTGCAACGCGATAACAGAAATTGCGGAAAACCCTCGTGTAACACGGTATCCTCTATATAATAACCTGGTGATTTTTATTTCACTTGTTTGGAAAATTATATTTCATACTACGTGCACGCTTGCATATCAATGGCCAACTGGCTAACGGCGAGAAAGAAAAGTTTGTCCTATGGCTGTCGTATAGATGAACTACATCGTGCAACTAATTGTGCCCATATCGAGGTGTATTAAACGAGGCAGAAAAGCTTAAATATATCACGTCTCATTTTTCTAATAATTTCCACTTATCCTTATCTTCTCATTTGCCTTTGTGATAAATTTTTGAAACTGCAAACAGAGACTTTATGGACACCCTGTATAACAACGTGTAAACGACACTGAAGATCAGGCAGAGATCCGATGTTCGATGTCGCGCGATCCTTCTTCGTGGCGTTCGATTTTCTTGCATGCTGAAATAACGAATAAACATTGGATCGACGTTGGAGGCGTTTGTTCGCCAGCGATCGTGCCTCGCTCGGCGAAGAAGAAAAATGCGAGGTGGTTTGGAGCGGCTCGTCCTTTAAACAGCGCGCCCCGTGCTCGATGCCCGCGATACCGGGATAATACGTATGGCCAACTGTTACCCGCCGACAGACATATCGCTCCCGCGTTGCCCCAGCCTCGGGGAAAAAAATCGGTGTCCATTAGTTTGCCGCCGCTGAAAAATGCGCGACGCGGCGCCGCGACGAAAACGGCCACGGCCGACTTCCGAAAAAATGAATATTACGCGGATTTATGCGGTGAGACGGGCCGAAATAAAGGGGAATCAGCCTGCCGGATGAAAAGGACCCGCCTCCCTCTGCAGAGTGAAAATCGGAAAGAAGAAAGAAAGAAAAATAGAAAACGTACACGTTCGGTTGACACCGACTGAACCGAACAGACCGGTCAGCGAAAGAATGGAAACAGGGGAAAAAAGGGAAAAAGAGAGGACCGACACGTCGACGCACCGGTGCGTCGATTTTTTTTACTTTATTTCACACCTTATACCTTGGACGAGGATTTGCATTTTACAAGGGAGTCCGAACTTGAGAGGCAGAAAGAGAGATGGAGAGAGGCTTGTTCTCGAAATCTCGAAATTTCCAGGCCGCGTTTTCGAAACGGTAGAATTTCCGTCGTCGTTTCGAACGCGAGGGTGGACGTGAAACTGCCGAGGGAAAACGCCAGTTACGAGCGAGATTCGCCGAACCGGCCGGATACGCTCCTATTTAAACCCGGTCCCTGAATGTTTAAGCCACCATTTGGCTACCTCGAAATGTACGGATATTCCTCGAGGGGAGAGACCCTCTCCTTCGCGAAATGTGTCTCACAATGGACAACAGTGGCGCGCCGCGATAGCTACTTGGTGAATTTCGCTCACCCGCGCAAGATAACATTCATCTCTGCCGATTTCTGAGACCATTAACTCTCTCCCTCTATCTATCTATCTATCTCGCTTTAATCAAATTTTCACCCGTACAAAGAAAAAAAAAAAAAGAAAAAAAGAAACGTTAATACAACGTAGTCGAAGAATTTACACGGTCGTGCAAAACTTAATCACGGTTAATGGGTTAGGCGTTGGTTAAAATCGGGGGAATTTATTAGAATCCATTAAACGGCGGCACGCTTTATCCAGGTCCCTCTTTTTCTCCCTTTTTTTTCAGGCTGTAGCGACCCCGAAAACCGACCGATGACGCACGAGCCTCGCTGATTAACTATTCGATTTCGCTTCGCCATCAGCGGCCGAATTTCAATTACCGAATTGAACCGGTCGGTTTTTGTAAACAAGACGGGAGGGCCAGGTTGCTCGCAAGGGGGCGAGAGGGTGGAGAGAGGGACGGATGGCTTTTGTCGACCGCACATTTACGACGAGTATCCGCCGTATACGTCGGCCTGCGCTTCCATTCGTCCTTGTTTAACTTTTCACGCTAATCCACTTACAATTACAGGGCAGTGGATTTGCACTGTGACAGGGCATATCGTCGCTTTGACGACGACGCGGTGACTCGCCGGGGGCATTCGATGATCGTGTGACAGCAACGGGTATAACTTCGAATTTCATCAAACCAATAATAATCACTCGTTCAATAACCTAAACACCGTTGCACCTCATTTAAAAGCCGTGATTGTAATAATTCTAGTTCACCAGTGCGATACTTCGAACGCAATTAGTTAATTGGTATTAACTGGCCATACCAATAGATATACTTAAAAGGAGAGGAATACTTGACACGTTGAATGTCACGCTGATTTTGCATGTCTGGCCCAGGATGAATTTGTTGTTATATAATAATATAATAAATATTGAATAAATTTTATTATATAATATCTATTATTAAATATAATAGATATTATATAATAATATATAATATATATCATTCAATGCTGATTTTGCATATCTGGCCCAGGATGAATTTGTTGTTATGTAATAATATAACAAATATTATAATATTATAATAATATAATAAGTATTGAATAATATTAATTATTATTAATATCTATTATTATATTATTACTGAATGGATATTATTATATAATATATATTATATACTATTAGATAATATCTATCTATTCAATGTAATAGATATTATATTGAAATTATCTGCAACAGATAAGTTGAGGTATATAAACATATTTATGCGTTTCTTCGATTTTTATTTATTTTTTTACAATTCATTTTATTTTTACGATATAGTGAAGTTGAGGATTGCATTCCTTCACGTTACAAGCCTATAGAGAAAACTATGCCGTGAAATGAAAAGAAACAAAAATGGCAAGAAAACCAGGATCGGACGACGATTTTGTAGAAGATGCTATGAAAGAAATTCAAAACAATTAGGTAGAAAGGAAAAAGTTGTATCAAAAAGGTCGTCACATTGTGAAGACTGTATTGATTTATCTTTTCTTCGTTTACGGTGCTTTAATACGATATATATATATCGCAATATACGCGTACATATTATAAATAAAATTGTTTTTGCATATTTTATACTGCATTAATTTCTTCACACCATTGTAGTAACGAAACCAATATTGAAAAATTTAGAAGTATTAACATTCATTCGAATTGTGTTTCTATAGGGTGGTCACTGAAAGACTGAACGATATAAAACAAAAATAACTTTTACAAACATATGTTCTTTTTAATTTTTTATTATTTTATTTGGAAATATAATTAATAGACTTTTTTCAGTATTATGCGTGAAAAACAACATCCTTCAAATGACCACCATTTTCCTGCTCACAAATACGTGCTTTTTTAAACCCCTTCAGTTTTTTCAGTGGCCACCCTATATAACGACGTAAGAAGAACAAAAGTATTTCAAAAGAAGAAACTTCTGAAGACAATCCTGAGTCAATTGACACTCATTGGAATAATTCACATAAACTAGACTTCCTACTATTGCATCTTACGAAAGTTTAAAAGATTATTTTTCCCAGAGATTGAAACTATAATATGCATCATCAACTCTTGTACATTATACTTGTTCTAGCAATGCACGTTGAACGATATCATACTTCAGAAAGATACAATCAACAAAATTTCGTGTTGAATACCATTCGAATGATTATTCCCAACGCTGTGTCATTTTATTCGAAGTGATGATACGTCGTACATAAATTTCTGGTAGATGATACTTGAAAAAGTTCGTCAAGGGCAAAGGGTTAATCGATTCGTACCAGGTTTCGTAGCCAGGAGTTGTGCACAGATCAGTAAAGCGAAACGCGCTGATTGACAGCCAAAGAAACCTTCATCAAATTCATTGAAGGTTTGTTTTTTACACGTTCGTTGATCATTACGAGAGAAAAAGTGGTTCTTCCTCTTCTATTCGTTGATTTTCTGCGGTCCAAAGGTTTCCAGTCACGATCGATCGTCCAACGATCGCCGATTGATCCCTTTCAAAGCGTTCAAAAAACGATATCTCGCTCGTGAGACGCGGACGCGCCGAGCGAGACGAATGATCCGGTTATTATTGTAATTTTGCGCCAGCTGTTTTCTCAATTACGCGGAACGCTCCCATCTCGTCGCGCCGTTATCACAGAAAACAATTTCAACGGGAAGAAAGCCTCCAGTTAACGAAGGCTGTTTTATAAACAACCAGCTTTCCGGAGCGAATCCGTTCGAGCAATCGAGATGCTGCTGCTATTCCTCCCTATTCTCGCGAATTTCGTCCGTTGTTTGCGAAACGATCACGGGGAACAATTACGATTCTTCAACGGGGAATATTGGAAATGGGAAGGCGTCTTTCGGACGAGTGGGGGCTCCGTAGTAATGGTTAAAAGGCAGATTCTGTATTGTCGCAATGGTTAAAAGGCAGATTCTGTATTCTCGTTGCGTGTAACGCTGTTGCTCGGTTAATTTTCCCCCGCTGTCATACTTAGGTTCTCCGGCGCCGAAAGGATAACCGAAGTTCTCTTCATACCTGTTAATTCGATTCAGCGTGCAAGTTGCTCGTGGCCCCGAGTACGTGGCGTGGATACGAGAAAGTTGCGCCTCCACCGTCTCTCAACGCCCTACAACGCCACCCCGTCGTCGGCTCGCAGAATTCGAAACTTTTAGCTTGTCGCGAGACGCAACAAACAGCATTACCAGGAATCGTCCCGTTTCACCCCCTTACTTTCTCGAAAAGCGCCGCCTGTTTCCCGAAACGCTTCTTATTACACTTACGATACGATACGATGGCTCTTCGTATTTTTCGTACTTTCTCCTTACGCGCGTGTTTGTGCAGTTCTCGAGAGAGAGAGAGAGAGAGAAAAGGACTCGACAGATTTCTCCGATGGAGGATGGGAACAACAGAGTGAACCGGGAAGAAGCCACTAGAGAAATTCTTTTCTACGGCTGCAAACTTTCGACGATTTTTGATACCTCTCGCGCTCTTCGAGCAGGGGAAGGGAGAAGAAAACAAAAAGGGAAAAAAGAAAGGGAGGAACGAAGCCCTTTCTCGAGCCCGTATCCCCGATCCTCTGGCTTCCTAAGATTAATCGTCGATGCAGAATCAAGCGGAAATTGCTTTTGGCTCTGCCCGGCCAGAGGCGAACGATTTTCAAAGCAAATCAGAGGAGCGGGGAACGCGTTCCCTTCGATCGCTCCGGAAATCGTGCGACTATCAGCTCGAGACCCGTATTCGTTCGCCCATATTTCCATCGGAAGAGCGTTCGTAACAACGCGTCGAGAGGGCGAGAAATGTCTCGCGACTGGCGCGAGTTATCAGAGAGAGCTTCCTTCTGAAAATTCCGAATTCTTCGACTGCTACTATACAGGACGAGTCGGCCAAAATAGGCCAAAATATCTGAATATTCTCGACTGTTTTTTTTTTTTTCTATGGAGGTTTAGAGTCACATCGACTACGAGGTGTTTAGCGACGTGCTGGAATTTTCTCTTTATATCTGGTCTAGTAGTCTCCTTTAGATAGTTGATAACGTTTCTTGTTGTTTCCAGCAGGTTAGAGCGGTGTTTTGGTTTAATCCGTATTTACTTCTTATGTTTCGATATTTCCTGCATTCATGTAGCAGATGTTGGGTGGTGATTTGTTGGTTGCAGGTGTTGCAGAAAGGTGGTTCTGTTTTGCTTAGGAGGTATTCGTGTGTGATGTTGGAGTGTCCGATTCGAAGTCTAGTCATAGCTATCCTTTCTTTTCTGCTTATATTGTTGTTTGGTGTTTTTTTGGTAGAAATGATGTGCTACGTCGTGTATTTTGGTTTCTATTTGTCGTAGTCCAAATTCTGTTCCATTCTTCTCTTTTCGCTTTGATCGTTGAAGCTAATAGGTCTTGGTGTGGGATTAAGATGTTGGCTTCTTTTGTTCAGTTTGTTATTCTCGACTGTTATTAGCGTCAGACTAAACTTGCTAGGCGTCGAGGGATAAAAAGTAGAGCTAGTATAGAGCTAGTGTCCTCAACCACTTGCGCGGACCATAACGAGTGACCAAACCGTATACAATGATTCGTCGTTTTATCTTTCTTTTTGAACTCGTCGGCATATCATTGGATAGAAATTATTGATCTGTTTTGCCTGGGTTACATTTATTACATTATACTTAAAACTATACTTGGTAGTAGTATTATTTGAATATACTTGAAACTTTAAGAATACTAAATATACTAAAAGTAGAGCAAAATTACTCCAGAATTAATCCAAGTACCTAGAGTTACTACTACCTGAATATTCGATATAACTTCAATCGATGTTTCGAGCAATTTGTGCAATTTGTAACGAATTATAAAGTAAATTGTAATTTGTATCCGCTAGAATAGAATGGAAAAAATATATTCAAGGCTGATGAAACTTGCTAAAAAATATTTATGTATGTTATATAGGAATATCCACCAGTTCTTGGGAGGAAGGATATTTTACACAACTAAAAATAATATAATATAAGTTCAAGGTTAGTTCAATTTTTATAAAAGAAACTTCATTATTCGCTGATAAAACATAGATTACATTGTAGAGATGCGAGTAATGAGTGGAAATAATAAACATAGCTGGATATGTCATAAGCTCTAATAGAAAGTCTTTTGACAGATGAACATAAACACATGATATACAAAGGTCAACTTCATAAACATATTCATGCAAATGGAATGAATTTATAACATTAAACGAATCGTGTAATTTCTAAAGCATTGCTAAGTTTATTAAGAAATATCAACTAATTTATATCGAAAAAATAAATGAACACGTTGGAACAAACGTTTTAATCTTAATTAAAAAAAGAAAACACGAGGGGAAGTGTACCTAGTAGTCTCGCAAGATAGACTTTACAAAAATTAAAATACACAGCGACCTAATGATCTAATTTCTACATCGCCAGATTAATTAAATTTTATAGAAAATGTCGTGATGGATTCACTAGTGCTTTGAAAATTACAAAAAAAAAAAAAAAAAAAAAACACTTGTCGAAAATCGAACACACTTCCTTCTCTGGATATTGTAGATAATTCGCCCTGTACAGTAAACAATCTTCAGTGTTACAGGTTCCATCCGTATCGTTTGAACCTAAACGCAATCCAACTACAGTCGGCGCCAGAGCCACTCGTCGTAAAGCTAAGCAAACGAGTCTATAAAATAACGGTTCGGTTCACGTAGTTGGAAAGTAATCCGGTTGTTCCTTTCGAGGGTGAGGGTGGGTAGGAAGACTGGCGGGAAAGGAGAAGGAGAAAGGATCGGCACGGAAGTTGCGCGTTGATCGCACGATTCTCCTTAGCGGCGGACGGAATTTTTCGTCGGATCCAGCTTGAGGGGTGTCGGTCTAGACTCCGCGATAAGGATAAGGGTAAGAGGTGCACGGTTCCCGCGCAGGGAAGGGGAGAGGAGAGGGAGCTGGATCAATAGTCCCGTTGCCGCCTCACTCAATTTGCTCTCTCTCTCTCTCTCTCTCTCACTTCCTTCGCCCAAATTTGTGCGAGTTCACTCGGCAATGTTCATTAACCGAGATACCTTCTCGCTGTCGTCGTTGCTTTACTCTTTCCTCGGCCTTGCACAGCCCCGGCTGGCCAACTTTTAACCCGAATAACTCGGCACCTACGCCGCCGCCATCGCCGCCGCTGCATCCCGCAATATTTCCCGAACGTTTGCTCGTTCGCCCGTCAGCCCGGCACGAACATTGCGTCGGGGACTTTACGCCGTCGACAACAGTTGCTGTCGTTATCGTTAATACCTTCCAGTCCACGTCTCTTAATACACCTGATACACCTCGCGGAGCCACCTCAGCCGCGTGTCCGCGCGTTTCCACGCGGATGCACGCCGCGATTGAGATTAGCTCATTCACCGCGAGCCAAATTCCACGAGGTTTCCTTCCTCTCTCGTGGAAGCTTCGTCTCTGGGAAGAAAAATTTCTGGTCGCAATTTATTGACCAAAATTCAACGAAGAGAGAGGAAGAGAGAGATTTATTTGATCCCAGACACAAACGACACGGTTTGACCTCCAACCGTGGCCGGTTAATATCTTTGAATTTGAAATTTCATTTCACGTCGAACCCTGCGCCGAGTTGCACCTTCCGCTTCGTTAACCCGATCCTTTTCGAATCCAAGCGTCTCGTTTGATTAAAAACACTCGATTCGCCGTTCGATTTACATTCGTAGCGTTCTTGGTTGAATTTGGTTAAATAAACACCGAGATCAATTTCAGTCGAGTCGAGTCGAGTCGAATCGAGTCGAGTCGAGTCTCGTCGCCGCCGTCGTGTTTCCTTTCACCGAGAAACAACTCTCGGACCTCTCGGTCTCTTGTCTGACGCGGCCAATTACTTCCAGTTTGAATAGTTTCTTCGTCCTCGTACCAAGACATCTCGCGTACGATCTCTTTGATCACTTTACTACTCTCGTTCCAATTGGACCCAACAAATTCGTGTGAAACGAGCAAGTTCAATTACGCGACCAAATCTCTCTTTCTTTCTCTCTCTCTCTTTCTCTCTCTCTCTCTCTCTCTCTCTCTCTCGCTGACAGAAACACAGAATTTGACCGCACATATTTGCTTTCAAATTGTTGATGTCAGTCACTCTATAATAATCGAGAATCGTGTGTCGAAGCACACGTAACTAGATTGTTCAATTTCGACGTCGTGTACACACTTATGTAACACCTGTATGTTATTCTTTTGGGTAATTTTCTTTGTTAGCGCTCCAGCTTCGAATTTGCATTTCTATTGGACATTCTTTTGATAATTTTCGAAAATATACCCCCTTCTCCATTTATGCGTCACGAAACTAGTTTATGGTCCACTGCAATAAAAGCAAGTCTCATTTCGAAATACTCATCAAGTTTAAACTTGGTCATCACGAACAATATTTCATACCGCGATTAGACAAGATCAGTGTTGTTAGTTAAGTTTAATTATCGTTTCTGAACAGCCAACGAGTTAAACTCCATCGTACGAATTGTTATTCCTTCTAGGGATCCTAGCAGATCCTAGAAGACTGGAGGATCCTCTGCATTTGTTTTACGATCGACCTTCAATACATGAATTTTATTGTACTATCGACTTTCTATACAAAATATATAGTTATACTTTTGTACAAATCGACATTTATTTAAAAGCTCGTTCGATAGCTCGCGTAAAATCCAATTGACTCCAGCTTTATTTCCGAGTGTCATTTATAGTCTTCAAATAGCACCTTTATTCCTTCTGGGAATTTCGCAGGTTCGAGGATCCTCTGCATTGTGTCTGTTTTATATTTTTCTAATGTAAATTTTATTGTACTGTCGATTTTCTTTGCAAAAAATATAATTATACAATTTATACAATTACATAATTATATAATTATATATATAGTTATATAATTTATACAATTATATTTATATAATTATACAATTTATACAATTATATATTTATATAATTATACAATTTATACAATTATATAATTATATAATTATACGTTCGTAAAATTCGACATTTATTTAACCTCTTGCGCTGGAATGACGTGCCACGCACGTCGAGAATTTTTTGTCCCAAAATCGCAATATTTTCTCAGTTCTAAGTATATTTAAGTATAACCCAGGTAAAACAAAAAATAAATTTATTACTTGTCGATAATTTCTATCCAGTGATATTATACCGATGAGTTCAAAAGAAACAGAAAGCGACGAATTATTGTATACGCCTTGGTCACTCGTTATGGTCCGCAATCAGTTCGTACTGTTTAATGCACAGATTTTATAAACTGAAACTAGTAACTTCCTGACATACATAGATTAACCTCTTGCGCTGGAATTTTCTTGTCCCAAAATTGCAATATTTTTTTCAGTTTCAAGTATATTTAAGTATAACACAAATAATCAATTTATTGCTTCTCAATAATTTCTATCCAGTGATATTCGTCCCGGCGAGTTCAAAAGGAAAGCGACGAATTATTGTATACGGTGTTGGTCACTCGTTATGGTCCGCAATCAGCTGCCAGCGCAAGTGGTTAAAAGCGCTCGTTCGATGGCTCGCGTAGAATTGACTTCATCTTTATTTCCGAGTGTCATTTATAGCCTTCAGACAGCACCTCTATTCCTTCTAGGAATTTCGCAGGTCCGTGTATCTCCTCTGCGTCTGTTTTTATATTTTTCTAAACGTGAATTTTATTGTAACTTTCTTCACGCTCGATTTATTCCAGCCCGAGAAGATTTAATTGCCGTAACTAGCGGACGAATGTTTTCGCAAAGTTTCGGACAATTCCGATCAATAGAGAAACTTGCCGGAAACTTGGAGAAAGTCAGCAAGAACGCACCCGTTCGGTGTTCGCATCGGGGCGGTGGTTGCGGCGGTTGTAGCAAGACGTTCCGATCGACGAAACGGAAGTTTAGAGTCCCGTCACCGTATCGCCGCAAAATGCCGCAGCTATGCGGAGAATCTTTCGGCGAGGGAGCGTCGTCGTCGAGTTAATCCCGACGACAACTTGTAAACGACGAACGGATCGCGAACACGGGAGGAGAGTGAGGGAAAAATGAGGGGGGAAAGAAATACCAGCGCCCGGAACGACGATATTTATCTTTTCAAGAAAAATGACGAGTCCTCGTCGTAATTTTATTGTCTCTTTGTTTGACTTTAGGTGCTCGCTTCGAGAGATGAAACAAAAGTGGAACTCTTAAATAACTTCTTCGATGTTTGAACGACCAGGGAGAGAGAGAGAGAGTGCAAATAAAATTTCCTAGATTCGCAACGATGTATTTTATGTATTTAATGGAGAACGTAAATATGGATGAATAACGACGATATTTTAAACTGTCTGCTTGATCTTGTCTTACAGTGCAAAGCCTCTCGTTTATTTTTTTAAATGTTTGGAGAAGTAAAAATACTTTTATTCTCGAAAATTGTAAAAACTTCAAACGTCTCTGAAAACATTGAGGGATTCTTTTTCCTCCCGCGGTTGTGTCTATCAACAAATTTGAAGAACAAAAGTCTCCTCTTAAAACATGCTGCACGATTTCATTCTATTGAACATTACAGTTAGACAACGAAATGTATATTTTCTGAATTTTTATATACTCTAATATTTTGTATTATAATCTAATATTGAGAGTCCAGCAAAAAATCGAAAGAAAAGATCGTACAGCAAATTTTCAGGGATAGTTGTAAAAGAGAAATAATTTTCAAAATCACGGTAGATCCAGTCGTGAAGAAAATTTGTTCGAAGAAAATACATTACGAACATTTGTTTTATTTCTCAATTTCAAAGATATTCGAGAATATTACATTATATTATAGATACAAATTTTATACTTGTATATCAGTACAAACGTAATCCATAATAATATA
>NW_025110036.1:0-3935 GCF_011392965.1 Frieseomelitta varia | reverse complement strand
TATTATAGATACAAATTTTATATTATATTATATTATTATATTATAGATACAAATTTTATACTTGTATATCAGAACAAACGTGATCCATAATAATATATTACGTATACATAATATTTTATGGATACAAATTTTATATTTGTTATCTCACTGTAACAATCTTCCTATTAATTTCACGCTCTGATCTTTTCCCCAGAAATTACACAGAAATCACTGTTTATTACCCTCGAGTAGTTACTGGATGGCGTTTTCCATCAAAGTTCCTTGTCGCGCGGGTTATCCGCGCGATCAAATAGAGTTAAACAGAGCCAAAGCGACGCATCGAAAATTCATAAACGGAAACGCAGAGTGATCGTGACACACGCACACACACACACACACACACACACACACACACACACACACACACACACAGAGTCAATTAACCTCGAAATTTAATAGTTGCCACACGCTGCACTTCCCGGCAGCCTGCCCCCACATCGTGTTTAGAAGTAAAACTCTAACTCCATCACGATTGCACGTTCGATTGACTCCGGGTAATTGTGGGATTAAGCTGAATCGCGCAGCTGCACGCTACAAGTTCCGAACGTCGTGGCTGCGTGGTCTCCGACGAGTGGAGAACCGTGTGCCGCGAGTTTGCAAAGCTGCGTACGAGATTAAGCGAGGGGCGGGAGGACAGAACGTTGAACCACGAGTTACGTGTTGATCGTTCTGTCGCCCGATCTAGTTTCCGGCCGTGTAATTCGTGCGACGCTCTGAATTAAAAAGTTTCGCCGCCCCTGCCGCGATAACCGATCGACCGACGGCGACACGCGAATCGCGTGATTTACTCCGCCGCCCGCTTTTCAGAGGTATTACAAGATATTTACTGCGAGTGAGGGTGAGTTTCGCAGAGGCTCGCGAAGGTACATACTCGAACAACCAGTTGCTCCTTCGTTGATTAGCCACGATAATTTCCCTTTCTAATAATATTCAACTACAATTATTTTTCGTAATTTTTTAACTACAGAGACAGTTTACGTTTTCTTATCAGGTTTCACGCGAGAATGATCCGAAATTTGTGAAGTTTGTTAATCTGCGTTTGAGACAAATAACGCGACCACAAAAGGCGTTTGCACATGCAAATGTTTTCTCATTAGACTGTATATTTTGTAATGTCGATTTCATTTTTTTCTTTTTTTTTATGAGAATTATTATCGATAATGATTCGAAATTTCCAATAGTTAATCTACTGAACGTATGACGACGGAAAATGTTTTCATGTATTTTTATTTTCCAACAAAATGTATTCTTGTTGAATGATATTGAATTTTACATGGAGAACGTTACTGAATAAGTCAATTAAAAAAATAAAAATTTTGAAACTATTTTAGAATTAAAAAATTAAAAAGTTAGTCTATGTCTCATATAAACACGTGACTACAGAAAGTATATGCACGTACGTTTTATCAGAGTCTACATTTCATCTCTGTAATAATTTCATGTGAGAGTATTCCTCATAACAAATAATTATTCTATGTATAAAACAAATATATAACTTCTACAGTGCTTACGTTATATCCTTACTTTCTAATGAAACATTTTTCTTTTTTTTTTTTTACGTCTACACTTCATTTTCATAATATCCAACTTCCATGGTTGCATAATACATTCCTCTAAATGATATAAAATTCAATATGTTTGGACCTAAATTAAATAATACACGTACGCGTTATGAACGCTACAATAAGTAGAATGGCGTACAATTACTTTCTACAGATACTGCAAGTTAATTCCAAATTAATTACCAGTGTAATCACGAAAGCTGTTAATCAAAGATACATTACAACGTTAATTATAAATGAAAATCTTCGACAGCAAGTATTCAAATATTTTCGCAATTTACTAAAATCCACTTTAAAACAAATGCACCGTCACGTTAATATTTGATTTAACGTGCAATCACCAATAAATAGGAATATTAAACAAGTCCGCGATAAAAGTAATAGTAGACGATAAAATGGCAGTAAGTAGTACATATAAAGCATTATCGTTACCAACATAGAATAATGTATTTAATTCCAGTATCACAGCAAGACTTCCTTCGTTCCTTTAATCTCTTGACACACGTCGAGAATATTTTGTCGCAAAATTGCAATATTTTCTCATTTTTTAAAGTATATTTAAGTATAACAAATAATAAATTTATTACTACTCAATAATTTCTATCCAGTGGCGACGAGTTCAAAAGGAAAGCGACGAATTATTGTATACGGTTTTGGTCGCTCGTTATGGTCCGCAATCAATTGCCGGCGCAAGTAGTAAAAGCTACTATTAAATTTACTACTTTTAAATTGTATATATTAAAGCTACTATCATAGCTACTCTTTCTATCAATATCTATTAATTAACTATAATTGTATATGTTAGAGCTACTATATTAAATATCATAGCTACTCTTTCTGTCAATATCTATTAATTAACTATAATTGTATATATTAGAGCTACTATATTAAATATCATAGCTACTCTTTCTATCAATTACTGTTAATGAACTATAATTGTATATATTAATCTCGCACGTCGAGAATTTTTTCCCAAAATTGTAATATTTTCTCAGTTCTAAGTATATTCAACTGAAACAAAATGGGCAAAACAAATAATAAATTCATTACTTCTCGACAATTTCTATCCAATGATGTACCGACGAGTTGAAAAAGAAAGCGACGAATTATTTTATACGATTTTGGTCGCTCGTTATGGTCCGCAATCAGTTGCCAGCGCAAGTGGTTAAACGACCTTTCATCCGTTTCGGTGTTTCCAGTAATTTCTCGATCGATTCCTCCATAATGGACGTCGTTGTTTAGGTTCGACGGTTTGCGATCGATCAGAGGAACGAAGAAGCTGCAGGTTGCTTCGGCCAGTGACGTTCTCTGCAATTTTTCCGCCATCTCGACGCGCGGTGTGAACACAGCCACGTTATCACCGTGAGATTTTTACGTCGTAAAAAAAACTTTCATAGGCGACAAACATATTGGCGTTCGATTGCCACGCCGGTGAACGGACCCGCTTAGAAGAAGGTATTGTGTCGGTTGATAACCGTACTTTCGAATCGAGCTCGATTCGCGGTATCAATTCGACGTAGAGGCGAAAAAGAAAGAACACGCAGCGAATGTCTTTCGTGTCGACTTCGAGTTTCGTTCGATCGAATCGAAATTGTACTACTGACCGTGGCTCGGTTCGCTATCGAGAGAAACTTTTGCATCTGTGTTGCGAGTGTAACTTGAATTTTCTACGCCTCTTATTCCTTACGGTATTCTATATTGCATACGTATTATCGTTGCAAATGACTCTCGTTGGAAGAGTGTGATCCAAAGGAATTTAATTATTGTCGAAAAATAAATAAATAAATAAATAAATAATTCGACGTTACAATCTGCTCGTTTCTTAAACAGCCAGGTACATGCACGAGCAGTTGTCTGCAAGAGGCGTCTAGAATCTAGAAAAGCATCTTTCCGAGAGAGAGCCGAGAAAGGAAGCGTTTTAAGAAAATTGTCCTGCGTGGTACGGTGCCGCGATTAGAGAAAAGGAGGAAACGCTTTACCGCTTCATTTCTTCCTCTCCTCTTTCTCCCCTTTCCCCGCTGCCGCTGTCTTTATTATCAAATATACTCATTCGCGTTTCCTCTTTCCTTTTTCTTTTTTTTTTTTTTTTTTTTTTTTTTGTTCCTCGTCGCCGGCGCGCGACGTACACTCGGTATCTAGAACAAAACGGCGATGAACGCCCGGCGACGATGTAAAATACCGAAAAATAGAGCGGGGACGCGGATATTTTACGTATTCCGTGGAAGCGTCGCGCGGACCGAGAAATGAAATTTACGAACGTCGTTGAAATTTTTTACGTTCGGCATTAATCACGCGCGCGGCGACATTCGGACGCGAGGCAAATGAAAACAAAAA
>NW_025110035.1:293549-375152 GCF_011392965.1 Frieseomelitta varia | reverse complement strand
TCCTTAAGAATGCAGAGTTATTTGTATGTATGTTAATGGAGGGTGGTTGGGATTAGGGCCCGGGCGGGTCTCGTGCGTAGTTACCTCCTCGTGGTGAGACCTGGTAATTGATATCTTTTTACAAATATTAAAGTGTTATAAACTTTAATATTTGTATAACGATATCAAGCTAAGAACTACGCAATCTACAGTTCAGTTTAGATCGTGAAAGTTTCTATTCATTCTTTATTTCATGATCTAAACTGAGCTGTAGGTACAATTAGTTGATAAGTAAACTATTGAGCCCCCAGCGGGCAACCGATGGACGACGAGGGATCTCGCAGGAACATCGTGGGATGCGTGCGTCTTAGCTTTAAGTTGCGTACGTTTAGTTTTAAGTTGCGTACGTTTAGTTTTAGTTTTAGTTAATTATAAGATAGTTAACATTTGTAAATTCACTGCGAGCGCATTTTGTACAAAGACACGTTTATTTAACTTGAAACGAAATTAGAGACATCTCATCTCCGCTCTTCTTTCGTTCGTTTTTACTATTGTTACTTCTATTGCACTGCTGTAAAGTTTCCAAATTTCGTTGTCAGTGTGTCAAGTCGGAGAACTGCAGCCTCGTCCGAAAGTTGAAGTTCACGCCTTCAACTATATCGAAAGGTCGCAGTTCTAGAACCATTATTCGAGCAACTCCTTCTGTCATATCTTTTGGTTTACCAATCGCGTATCATTTTGTACATGCGACAAATTTTACATCGATTCAGTTTCTTTTCTAGTACATGTTCTTACGTTTGGATACATAAGCTTCAAATGGCGTAATAAACCAGTAATATTTGCATACTTAGTTTTAAATTCATGGTGACAATGTATGCATTCCGCCTGTGTATCATCTTTTTCCTGAAAATGTTCCCAAAGAGCTTCTCCTTACCTTCTTCCTTTACACGATATCTTCTGCACTACTTCCTGCTACCACAACTTTACTCTCACTATCACTCGACATTGATTTTAAAGATTTTTAGTCTTTATTGAATTCACACAGATTTTCAAATATACGTCTGACCTCCCCGAGTTTCTCCGCGATACTGTTCAGCAGCGTACATAATATCCAAAGACTAAGCACGCAGTCACACGTTCGTTTACATCAGGTCGTAAGATTCTTAGAATTCGTGTTTCCAATAACTCCACTGGCAGAAGAAATTGTACTGTGTATTTACATATTAGGCTGCTATACAGCATTGTAGAATAGTTCGAGAAACGGTAGCCGGCTTCTCGAAATTTTCGGGACTCTCGACTATTTCGAGAAACCTGATTCCTTTGGGAATCTCGAAATTTTCGGGAATTCGACTCGGTTCGACTCGACCTCTTCCCGACTCGTTCCGACCATCGTGTTCCCGATATTTTCGAGTTCCTGCACCCCTAGTGGAAAGAAGGGAAACGTGGCTCTCTCTCCGGCGAGAGAAGATTAGAAAATACGGGAAAATTGCGGCCAAGAAAGAAGAGACCTGAGCAAGTGTGCGTTAGCCACCTTGGAAATAGTGGGAATACCAATGTGCAAAGCAGCGAAGAGCCGGAAGATCGCTCTCGAAGGCGCAGACGAGTTGCGGACGAGACGTTGTACAGGCATTCGAGACACGTAGGAAGCCGAAGCAATAGCTCGCTGCCAACGAGACGAGGAATTTGACCGGTAGCGGAGACCTGTCCCGTAACCGGCTGCATTCTTCTTACTGCCGCGGTGATATCTCGCCCGTTAGACTCGTTCTTTGATCATTCACCTGTGAATCGTCGCTTCCTGGGTTGTTTGATACGAAATATTCATCCCGGATCGTAGTGGAATGAATTACGAATTACAATCTCTCTTTGCGATCTTTGGTGCGATTGTTGACTAAAGTGTCGATAGTCACTAAATGTGGATACAATATATAGGGTGTTCGCGTTACTTTTGTCCAACATTTTTCTCGAGAACGACGAACAAGAGGAAACAATGGGAGACTAAACTCTTGATGCAATGTTCTGGAATAATTAAGATATTTATGACGAGTTTGTAACGAGCAATATTTGGATGAACTTTCTACTTTACATCTAAACGTAATTGATCACAGCTTTGAAATATTTACATTTATTTGAGAATTACTTGGAAGAATTACTTTTCCTTGCACTCCCCTCGGAATCCTGATGTACTTTGTAAATTTTCGAACGGGAGCGTGTATTAATTCCTAATCTTTCAATCGAGTTTGAAAGATGATAAATTACATTCATCATACTTTGTCCTTTTTTTTATTTTTCTTTATTTTTTTTATTACAAAACGCGTGTTGCACGAAAGTACCTCGCGCCTCGTTCGTGCCGAGGCTTTGTACCAAAGAGGTTGAGAACGGTCAGTTAATATCGTCCTAAAATTCGCGTGGTACGCGCTCGATTCGGGTACACGCGGGGAAACCCGGCGATAAAGAGAGAGTAAATCGAATGACACGCGATTGGATGGAAAGTTACACGCGAGTAGCGTCGATTGAGCTCGTATCCCCGCGAAATTCAATCGCGCGCCGATCCCTGGGATCGAAGGTCTCGTTTACAGGATCGGTATAAGTAATACTGCCAACCATTTGCATCATGTTGCGCGTATCGGCCGGCGATGCAATTAGCGCTTCATCGAGGCATCCCAATCCATTGTACACGGATTGTTCGAATCGAATCTACGCGGCCGAAAGAGTGAGAGGGACGGGAGGAGGGGCGGTAAAGGGGGAGGGGGAGGGATGAGTATCGAAAATGGAGAGTACGCGGTGTTACGCCTCGATTGATCGATGGACAGCCAAGTGGCCGAAGGGTTTCGCGCACATTTTAAATTGCCTGCATTATCGGATGCGGGGTTGGTTGGCTCTCGAGTGCGTTTACACAGTGGCTGGTCGGCGATACGATTAATCAGGTTACTTGTCGCTTTTTCCCCCCCCCCCTTTTTTTTCTTTTTTATCGAACAGACCGCGCGCGGCAAATGGACTTTGAACGACACGGAATTAACGTCTCGTAAAAGCATCGTAACCGGACGCTCGGATCCGCGTTGAATCTAGGAGAACGCGCGGCCGGTTGATTTACGCGGCGCGGCTGATAAAATAGGCGAGCGTGCGCGCGCGCACCGAAGCACGGCTTCCCCCCTTCCCCCAATTTACACGTGGTTGAACTATCGGCATCAAACCGCATTTAAATGACACCGTTCGAGTGTATAATGCGATTAATGTGTCGTACAGTATCGTCGTCATTGCCGTGCTAATTACACAAATCATATTTGTTTGGCGCAGTCGTTACTTCGTCGCTGATGGCGCCGTTTGTCGTACGGTTCGTTTGAATGCAGCTCGAACCGCGCAACAACGAAACCGGAACACGAGCGAGAGGGCTCGGCCATTGTTTAGAATAAACGATTTTAATACAATAATGACAAATGGCCGTGATACAGATTGAAATCGCTCACGTAGCGCTCGTTCTTGGAACACGAGGAAGAACTCAGCCATTGTTTAGAATTTAGAACAGTGATTTTAACACTTTAATAAAATTTCGACGACGAGCAACCGCGATGGCATCGAAATCGCGGGCCGTTCTCGGCTGACCAACGCCCGGTCTGTACTACTTAATTCTCTCGCGGCCAACAGCCAGCGAATTAATCAACGATATCACAACCGCGCCGTCCCGTTTCGATCGCCCGTATTATCGGCACCGTATTCGCCCCCGACGAAACCACACGCAGGAACAATGCTGCCCGGACGATATTACTTGAATTCTCTGTTTCGCTATCGCGCATCTACACAGCAGTCAAACCGACTGCAGCGGGCCAAAATGGATCATCCCGGCCCCGAAACAAAGGTTGCCCATCGCTCGCAGCCCAATCATGAGGAGGCATTACCCCGCTTCGAGGACACCGGTTACATGAGAGGGAAATACGTCCATTAATCCAGCGTAATTGTCGTCGACGAGGTGACGGTGTCTGCGTGCGTGCGTGCGTGCGCCCGGTCAGATATCGCGATCGGCCAGAGACCCGTCCTTACGGAACGTTCGCTCGAGCAAAAGGAGAGCCTCCGTTCTCCCCTCCTCTAACAGGCAAGTCCGTCTTCGACGAATAAGACCAGCCACTGTTTTCGACGCGTGTCGAATATCGTCGGACCCGCTGTTCATTGATCCACCTCCGTAATCAGCATCCCGATTCTCTCTGCTCAGCGTGCAACTTGGGAGAAGTTCCTTTCAGGATTACGAGCGCAAGATTAGAGACATCGTGCGAGATATATATATTGTTTCATAGGTCTGGTGGAACACGCGAATCCCTAATTTTGTGAGAAAATTCGTTTCGATTGAAGTACATAGATTCAAGCGTAAGAATGAAAGAGTCCCCACGAGTCGAGGAAGATTAAGGACTTTTGAGTATTTGCCTTTCTCGGGCTTGAATGGATTGAGGGAAATCAGCGAAATTTCTAATCAATCAAGGCCTGAGTTATGCACAGATGTTTCACACGACTGAAATAATTTAATGTAGACTTCATAGGTACTTAGTACTCAAATTAAATAACGTGAGTGATAAATTATGTCCTGAAATGTTAAAATGTTTTCTCATCAGTACTTAAGATTAAAATTCTTTTTACTCATCTCGTTAATTTATTATTTAATTTGAATAACTTTTTCTGTGAGTAATTATTATACGTACATTTTCATTGTATATATATTTTTAATATTATTAAATAACCTTTTGCGTAAGGAGAAACGTATACTTGTCATGTTTTGAAAATCAATTGTCAAAAATTATAAAAAAAAAAATTAAATTTTACAGAAAAGTAACGTTTATTTGCTGTTTCAAATTTTTCCATCGAATCGTCATTTCTAGTTTTCTCTTTTTTTTTTTTTTGGCAAATACGTATTTCTCCAATAAATTTTCAAAATGGGGTCGATAACTAGAATTTATCGATGGCAAGTACTTTTTTATGTGTTGACATTTTGCAGGTTTTAGTGGAATTTTGTCGTTATAAGCTTGTTTTATGCGTCGAACATCGAAATTAACTCTTCCTTTAAATTGAAATGACTGTGTAATTAATTTATTTGATGTTGTTTCTACTGTTATAATATTTCTTTTATATTTAATAATCTTGTGTGAAATTATTTTCCACTGTTCGTTATTCTTACACAGTGGTGCAAGTATATCCTTTATTTGTGAAAATGACATTTTGAATCCATGATCACACACTGGTTGACATTAATAACTTTAATGTCCCGTATTGCATTCTTCATCATCTCGATCTACTGCTCACATCTTTCGAAATTCATGTCTTCAATCTCTCTGATACAAGATTTACACTTCGATCATCGGTGATTTTATTATTAAAGAAATCCTTGAAACATTCTTTCCTCTTTTTTAATATTGAAAATGGACGCAAAATCGATAACACGAATGAAACTGAAGTAGCAAAAATAAAATGTCGTAGAGGACCTTTGCCTCTAAAGAGTAAAACGCGGCCATTTAGGCGTACAGTCGAACGACTCTGGTTATCCGACTTTAATGCCCGACAAATTAAATCGAACTCGAGACACGCAGGCGGTGTCGTAAATCAGCAGTGTGGGGGGGGGGGGGGGGGGGGGGGGAGTTTATCACTGTACGAGTCGAAGAATTTAGGCCGAGTAACGTGTCTCCCTCTATAGCACCGACAACGTTAATGGGAATTTTATGTAGGAATCCGGCGATATTTATAGTATCCTTAATTAAGCGGCGAACAGTAAAAAGAGTTGCTCGATTTATCGCGGCAGTGAAAAGTTTCCGCGATAGTAGTTAACAGCACTGCGGGCTAGTTAAACAGACCGTGGATACACACTCTTTTATTTAATCTTTTTTTTTTTTTTTTTGCCCGACAAAGTTTCGTGCTATCGGATTTTGCAAAGATCCAACGAGGTTAAGGTTATTATTAACGATCCGCCAGTTGGTAATTGACCTGCTGTCGACGCTGATTAATGCCCGTCATTGGCAACTCTTCGATATTCGAGGAACGAGGCGAGACGAATCTGATTGGCACGGATTAAATTCCGATGATTTCCGTATTAGGGCGAAATTGGATCGAGTCGAGGATCGATCCGATGCTTTATCCTCGTTTCATTGCATCGTTTGCTCTTTCTCCACGCTCCACGTTCTCTTCATCCGTTGTTCGATCGTTTCGATCCCTAACAATTCTTTCGGAGTGCGTTGCCTCTTGATACACTGTACACAAAGGTATCCGACTCGTAGACACATTTTACGAATGTGTTTGCGTGTACCAGACGTTTTCGAAATTTTATCAGCACCGTTGTGAGCACTCGAGCGTATATAGGTGAACGTTCCGCACTAATATTTTACCAAATACACTCTGATGAATACTTTCGAGTCACGAACACGACTCTTTGAGATAAAAAAGAAAAAACAAAAAGGAGGCCAATAACTCTATCATTTCATATCTCGGGTAAATACTAAAGCAAGGAAACCGAAAAAGGGTTGAAATTTGTCTCCGCGTCGAGTGAAACGTTGGGAGACAGAATTCTGACGTGTCACGGCGGGAAATGGCTCGTCAATGTTCGACAGTGGGGGGTGGGAGAAGTGTGAAAGGCATATCGTCTGATCAAATCCAAGACACCATTCGCCGTAATGGACTCACCGAAGGAAATAGAAAAGAAGTCGACTCCGGAGATCGTGCTGGAAGATAAAGGATCACGGATTGCGTTTACGGCGGCGAAGGAACTGTGCGAAAAGAGAGAAAGAGAGAGAGAGAGAGAGAGTAATTTTTCGATACCAATCGGGCAAGCTACGTGGGAACGGTCATACGTGTCAGCGGCCGACGATGGATGCGAATGAGGTTAGCCTTTGCAATTCAATTTGAAGGGTAATTTCAAGAGCGCCCGGCAGCAGTCACTTAGATGAAAGGATCCTGTTCGCTCTTCTTCATTCCTGACACGCCGTCGAACCAGCCGTTTCCTTCGCTGAGAGGTCCGCCGTTTCATCGGGATCGTGTTGCGCACGCGACGCGTCTCCGGGACAAATGTTTGTTTCATGTAATCAACCGGGGGACTTTTACGTAGAACGGCAGATGTCGGAGGCGATCCATCGATCGCAGCGACAGATCGAACTGCGATACGAGCTATTGATACATCGCTATTTCCATTCGAACTTATTCTTCGAACTTGGCTCTGCAATTCCAATTTCGCGGACGGAGAAGGAACGTGTCTTTGGATGGAGAGGAGATAAACGTGTCTGTTATGTCTTTAGAAAAATACTGTACTGTAATAAAGTATATATAGTATAATAAATTAAGTTTGAAGTTTTGAACAAGTCTCTAATGTTATTAGTAATTATTGACAACTAGTAAAAATTTAATTTTACAAGTCGAGAAATCAGTTCGAAAAGTATATTTTATTAAAAGTATTATCCAAAGTAGTTTGGTTTACTTTTTAAAACTTTTTCTTTCAGAAATGATTATCATGTAAATTCGGCACACACAATTGCGAACAATGATGTAGCTGCAATAAAGAGAGCAGTAAAAAATATTTTTCTTCCTTTAATATACTGCTTTGAAATTAGGGCGTACTGCCTAGCTTTATCATCTGTAAGCGCGGCTGCAAGCGTGATGAATCATAACATGATTATTAATACATAGGACAGACACATTCGGATCGTTCTAGTTATATTATAATTAGGAACACCGTAGCTGTACTTGAACCGCGAGTAGCATAATCCACCTTCATTACTGGTGCACCCGATAATTGCAACGATAAAATTATTACGCGGCCGCGCGACGCGACGCATGGCGACATCAACACGTTCCAGGCAAGACTGTTCACATCGCTGATCGATGATACTAACCGACACTTAATTGACAGCATTATCAAATGTCATGCACGGGACCATAGATTTAAACGCCATTTCCGTCCTGTCACGCGCGTTACGATTTTCAAGACTTGCTCGCGTTAAACACGCAACTACTAAGTTATTATTTGAAAACTTCGCAAACGCAGCAGAACGTAAGTTTGATATTTTTCTGAATTATAAATTTCTTTTCGACATGATAGACTACTTGGTTTGTTTAGCGTGATGAATAGTAGAATACATCGCTCGACGATTGTAACTTTCTTATACTCGACAAAAGGAAAGTTCGTTCGACCAAGGTTGATATTCTGTGAGCGATGCATTTAATTTTAAAAAGTTGTTTTATTCGTTTCTATTAATTCAGTTTTATTGTCAGGGTTTATTTTAGTAATTTATTTTCTTCGTTGGTTCAAGTATATTTTATAAAAGATCACGAAATGATTGAATATATAACGTGTACGACAGTTTTGGTTCTACATTTCATGTCTGAATGAGCAATTATGCAAAAGTGTACGCAAACTTTCGAAATATATGGCACTGAATAATATTTGAAAATAAATTTCCGAAAAGAAGAAGAAAGTAAAGCCTGCCGTTTAATGAAATTAAAAACTTACAAACAGAAAGTCCGCCTCCTGTTTCGGCTGCGCACGAGGCGAAAATGTGCAGACGTAATCTCCCCGATATATATATATATATATACATACATATATACGAACATCTCGCTTCGAATCGCAGAGGTATAACCACGTCATAGCATGGAGCCAAGGCTCCTGCAGCTCGATTTCAATACGGAATTCACTAAGCGGAATTCCCTCTGTTTAAATCTGCTTAAATTTCCGTCTGGATTATCAGATCAAAGGTAACCCTAGATCCCCGTTGACTTCGACCTACTATTCAGCCGCGTCGTTGTTACGCCATACTTTCATTAACGATTTTCTTCGTATAGCTCCTCTGCTCTACGTTTCAGCTCGCGTCAAAGGGATCCAATGGAATAATTCCCATTCTCTCTCTCTCTCTCTCTCTTTCTTTTCTATTTTTCTCTCTTCTACTCGCCCTCCTTCCTTCGAGATTATTTCATCAAATACGTAAAATAAACTGGAGCCGTCTGATGCAGCGATTCGAGAGGGACGGGTTCGGGTGGAAGCTCGGCAGTAGCCTGGCCAGCAAGGGGAAACGGCGGGTTGAAAGGTTCCCTCTTCCCACCGTGGCGGGGGAAAGGATCACTTTTACGATCGTGGAAGTAATTTGGCCGGTGGTCGTCGGCAAACGTCCGACAACAGAAAACGGTTTCCAATGAAATATCGAGCCGGTAACCGCTCGGAGAGTGCCTTGGAAAATTGTGCAACGCGGCAGACCGAACCGGGACGCGCCCGGTATAATTAGCCGGCAGGAAAACTTTCACTAGCTGGAAATCTAATCTGGAGCGCGGGTACGGGGCCGGCTGGAAACAAAAACCACCAATTTGGATGAAAACCGCTGAAAGAGCAGCCCGATGTCCCTTTAAAGAGGACGTATCCTGCCGATCCGGCCACCCGACTCTCTTTTCTTCTTGAGTAACGGCGGACGAGCCGTGCGTATTATGCGGACGGAACGCCGGGAGAAAAAAACGGCAGAACGAGCTTGGACGAGCTTGGAGGATTTTCCAACAGCTCAAGGGATACACGCTTTTTTTCTTTCTCTCTTTCTCTCTCCGCGATTCATTCATCCCGCCGTGGAACTACGTTATTCCGTATTCCGAATTTTTCATGCAATTTTTGTTTCACCGCTATCATCGTTCCTTTTCCAAGGGGGAAAAAAACTCTTTGGGTCTTTGTTCTATTATTCAAGGAACAGGCCGAATGATACCAGTGTCGGCCTGTTATTCCCATTGTTCGTTCATTTGAGGATTCGGTATTGGTGAAATTAAACGTAAATAGCGGTGGATCCAGCTCTGCAAATATTGGCATTTATTTTTAAAGGGAATGGGATATACCTGTGAGGTAGAAGCGAAGGTACTGTGATTAAGTGACTTCCTCCGCTTAACAAATCAATATCTTCTCTCTCGGTTTCTAATACTTCTCTTCCACTTCCTATTCTCTAACGTCAAACTCAATTTGTACTTTGCGAAAAGTACTGAACTACTGTGAGAAATGAGACAATACGTAAAAAAATAAAATCTCTGTGTATCTAAATCTAAATCTAAAGAGTATCTCGTGATGTTCAGAAATTTGTCAAATATCTTTTCTCTCTCTCTCTCTCTCTCTCTGCACTTCCGAAAAGAACTCCAACTTTTTAAACGACTTACACCCGATTACACCCCGTAGGCAGTTCGCAGCCACTTTCCATGGATCTTTCGTTCGCGAGCAACAGTTCGCGGTGAAGGCAAACGAAGACATCTTGCAGTTGCGGTAATTTCCCCCTCACCCCCGCCCTCCAACACCGCCCCGCCTCTTCCGTTTTCTCGATCCGCCGACGCGGCTCGCTTTCCGCTTCTCGCTTCCTTCGTTTCCGTTCTCTTAAAAATTATCCCGCTCCGGCTCCTTTCCTTTTTCTTTCTCGCTTTAATTAGGAGCTGGCTCGCGTGCAGCGTACACCTGCATGTTTTTCCTATTGTCGACACGGAGAAAGAGAGGAGAGCCATGGTGCTCGCCTTGGTAATTTCGTTCGCGGCGAAATGACGCGTACGAGTTGTCGCAAATTGCCGGAGGCAAGGTAAAAATTGCGAGGGGGAGAGGGGCTGAAAAGCATCGTGCAATTTAACGCATTGATTCTCCTCGACCGACTTCGCCCTCGCTTTGTCGCTTGTCGCTGGTTTTTTTCCACCAGTTGATTAATTATGGTAATTTGACGAACGCGGAACGTTCCACTTAACGTTACGATGATTGCGTGGAGCAGTGGCTCTCACAATCAGTGCTGAACGGTGTCGAAATGTATGGATTCTTCCGAGAAGTTTAAGTTCAAGAACGATCGTAGAATTATGAAACAAATATACGTCGGTAAGAACATGAGAGCATGCTGAGAACAATTAATGAAGTTGAAATATTCAGCGAGAGAAATTTAAAAACGTAGAAGTATGTTATAGCAGAGGAAAAGATATATATCATCGAGTCAAATTCGACCATCGCCACGTATAACGTCCTTTCATTTGTCACTTGGACGATATTTTGTAGACTTTGTTAACCAAGGTTTCTTCTCGTACAATTTATCAAGTAACAATAATTTTTTCAAATACGTCGAGAGATCGAGGAAGAGTCCAATTAATATACCGAATTTCCCTCCGGAAGATTCCCTTAGTATCCAATTTCTCCTCCGATCTCTCAAACTCCTCCATAAAACTTCCAGACTTTCGCTGGACATTATTTATGTCGGTTTTTAATCAAGAACGAAGAATTCCGGATCTTGCGTGAGAAAGGATCGCAAGATCCGGAAATCTGAAGGATGAACCGTCACGAAAATTTAATCGTTCGCGGAACGAAATAACACGCTGGTGGAGGATTTTACAGTTTTTTTTTTTTTCTTTCTTTTTGGCCTCGAACCTGGCCGCTAGTCTCGCTTTTCTTCGCCGAAGACTTAAACAGAGGAAATCCGTGAAATTGAGCGATCGGTGGGATTAAACTCATCAGATGGCTGGCAGCCGTGCTTCCCACCGTGGAAAAGATTTCCATTGGATCGGGAGTTTGCGCCCGCCAGCACCGCGCCGGAAAACTACGTGAAAAACAATTTATCATAGTCGCCGGAATGGAAGTCGGCGGCGTAGGAAACTTCTCATGGCCGTAACGCTCCGTGTTCCGGAACGTTACGTACAATCGTGCCCGATCTTTGTACGAATGTAACGGTCTCCGTGGACGTCGAACGAGCCGCCAGCCAAGGCGAACACGTTGCACGCGAAATGATCCTGGCACGGGCCAGCCTTGATAAATCGAAATTCGCAAGCGAAACATTACAAGCGAAATTATTCGGCGCGGTTCTTACGGCTTTCCACTGTTATCCGACGAATCGATTTCAGCCACCCGTTGACACGACAAATATCGGCGCGAGAAATATTAATTGAGCGTAAATATCAGCGATGCGCGTGGGAACGGGATGTTATGGCCAGTTTGTCCACGACGCGTCTGTCGGTTCTGTGTACCTGGGAAACGGAGGGTACAGTGTGTTCTGAATTAAGGATTAATTTCATCCTGTTGCCTCGATATAATCCCACGCTCGCAAATAAGTTTCCACTACTGGTGCGTCGCAGCTCCGTTTCCTCTCGAGCCTTGTTCCTGAGAAATTGCGAAAGGCGAACCCATGGGAGGGACGTTGAAAATTTTCGAGCGCCAAGATTCGGCTAATCTCGCCGAAACGGCTAGTTGCAACGAGAAGGGCTAAAAGCGAAGAAACGAGACGCGATACGATTCGTGAGTGGCAAGAATTTGTACCTTCGCGGGGGGAGGTGAAGGAGACGTGGCTTTAAATTTACATTTTGAGAAATCTCTGTCGCGAGAAACGGCGGAAGCCAAACGGTTGGAAGCACGCCGGCTAACTTTTCCACCACACTGACAGCGGCCCGACGTTTGAATCCCAGAAAATCCTGTGTAAACCCACCGCCGACTCCCACTCTCTACTCCCACTCCCGAAGAACTCTAATACCCGAAAGGCGGCGAACTGCTAAACTGACTGTATACTATAATGAACCTCCGCAGACTTACGGCTGGCTTCAATTCAGATTACCCTTTTCCCCGGGTGCTCGTCTCGCCGCGCGGCCGGTGATACAATATCAAACTACTGACGGTAAATGCACGGTTATTAAACCGTGCTGACTGTTAATTGGCTGGCAACGGAATTTTAATGAATTTCCACCCGGGATTTTCCATCTGAACTCTCGGAGAGCGACGACGCTCGAAAGTTATCGCGAACAGCTCGCGACGAAAGAGCAAGAGTAGAGCTTCTTCGATTACACCACGCGAGTCTATTCTTCTTTGCGTTCGTGAGAACGAGCGAGTCGTGGACCATTCGCGAAATTATATAACTGAACACAATTTTAAATAAGATTTCATTTATATCAGACCGAGATCTATTTTTCACCCTCATTTTTGTTAAAATTCATTTACAATGTAAATCAATTCTCCAAATTGAATTTCTATCACGATCAGTTCAAGATATTTGAAGTGAAAATCGAGCTACGATCTTTGTAATGAAACTTTGAAACGTAATGAAATTAAATGTTTCACGAAATTGAAACAAATTCATGAATAATTCATATCAATAACGATATAATTCTGTGCCATTTAATTAATTTTTGTCGAGATTTCCAACGTCGATTACAGAGAAAGTAGATTCAGTAAGTATTTGATCAGACCACTATATGCTTCCAACGAAAAGGAACTCGAGCGAAATTAATCAGGAGCACACATCTCATTAAAACTGGTAATGAAAGAGACAAAGAAAAACAGACAGGAAATCCCCATTACCAAAACCGCGCGGCCACCCGAAAAAATTATTTTATCCCCGAATTAGAATTACCGCTAGTAATTTCACGCAGAAGAACGAAACGCGCCCCGCAATGAGCCACCGCTTCCCCGCCGCGCGGCGGCAGCTACATCATCGACCGCCGAACGCAAACCCTCATCAGTCTCCGTCGCGCAACCGACCAGTAAACTAAAACAAAAAGAAATTCCGTGCTCGTGTTTCACGCGCGATCGCGTTCTTCCGTGCAACGTGCCATGTAGCACGAATTCTATACACTCTCGGTGCCTCTGCACCTCCTACGCGGAAATGTTATTAGCAGCGATGGTTGTAAATTCGAGCGCTGTGCGAGTTGTTACCTGCGTGAAACAAGGAACGCGACGAGGATACACGTACACGTAGGAGTAACAAATTCTTGATTTCCGTTTAACGAACATAGTCGGCAGAACCGGTGTCCAGGGTGTCGTTCGCTACTTCCTCGTTCTCTCGTCCCTGCTCGCTACTTTTCGACTGCGCAAAGCAATTGCGCGCCGTGAGCACGAGCCGCGTGGTCGAACCCTCAAGTTAGTCGTCGCCACGGGCACGGATCGCGAGATACTCTTATTGCCAGGTCACCGAGTTCCGATTCCGCCGATTTCGCCGATCACCTCGGAGGACCGGCTTTAACGAGCCGATTGTTGTCGCGCGCTCTACGGGACAGTGTGCTTGAAAATTGTGGTGGCCATGTGGTGTGCGGGTTTTTTTCCGCGAGTTCGTCGCTGTTACGTTCTGAACGATGGATCGGTAGTACCTGGCTGGACCGTGACGGCTTTCTCGTGAAGGATTTTCTTCGTCGTGGCGTGACGTAGGGACGTGAGTACACTTTTATATACAGTATTTTATACACCGTGGCAAGGAAAACGTCGCAAAGGCACGATTTATTTCAAGTGCCGAGTTGACGAAAGAGAGACGCACGTCATGTGCTTTCGCGAGAAACTCGATAATTTGTATCGATTCAATCCCCCGACTGAGACAATATTTAACGAGAGCTCCGAGTTTATTCTTCGGTGAAGCGTCACCCTCCGAAGCTGCTGGCGGAACAGTCCGTGTAAGTGGATTCGATTTACGTAACAAAAGAGCGCCGCGAGTTCGTAAAGCGATTTTCTAATGAGAATCGCTTGGTCCTCATTGATTCTCGATTCTTTGTCTCGATCCGTTGTTTCGAGTGTACCTCTCGTTCGCGTGTACCACTTAGCACGAAGGCAAGGCGAATTACTCACTATGTTTCCTCTTAAAGCTCGACTGATTTTTACGAATAAATCACATACATGTGTAAAGAATAAATTACAACATAATTATGATTATATAAATATATAAATTATATACGCGTATACCGGGAGAAAGATCTTAGAGAAACGTTTCTAGAAAACGTTTTAAGGATAAATTTGTCACTATCATTTATAATGTTCCAACTGTTCCTTTGTCCCTGTAATGCTCTAACGTACACGTCGTGTACGTTGAAACAAATTTAGAAAAGTAATATCTACATCATCGCGATGGCGCCGTCGTTTTCTAGCCAAAGACTTTCACGATTCTAAAATTAATAAAGACAAATTGTCTTTCCCAGTTTGCTCAATCTTCCTCGTATAAATGTAATGATAATCCAATTTATCCTGAACGACAATGACCTAGTGGTATGCCTCAAGAAATATAAACGTTAGAGAGAGAGAGAGAGAGAGCAGTACGTGTAGAACAGAAATTAAATGATATCTACTTGCTCATGCTCGAATAAACTTACACAATTCCGATACTCCAAGTGATGGGAGGAAAGGATAGGATTCCGAAATTCGACCAGTTCGCGAGACAGTGTTCGAATCGACAGTGCACATTTGACACGGTTCCGCGACGCGTTCTATAAACCGGTTCCGTACTGTCAACTCGAATTAACCCCTCGAGAATGTCCTGTGTAACGTCGTCGCGCTGTCGCTGGGGATTCGGGGATATACGTAGTGAGATGTGTAATGGAAACGCGGGTTGAGAAAGCGCGGAAGAGAAAAGAGGCTGACGGGTGTACGGGCGAGAGAGGCGAAGAGGCGAGGAGATATATTGATGGATCGGCAACGACGTGACGGAAAGAGAATCGTTCGGGACAGGATGAACGAACGAAATGAATAGCTGATGAATATTTGACTGACTTGTCGAATTAGCACGTGACAGGGTGACTACGCTGGTGTGTGTGTGTGTGTGTGTGCAAAGTTCATAGCTAGCCGAAAGACGAACGAAGTGAATCAGCGGATAGTACGCGCGAAACGAGTGGCAACGGTACAAAAAAATAAATGGGGAAACTGAGGAGGCACGTATAAAGGGAAGAAGTATGAATGAATTCGCACGAGCGAGGAAGAATCGGGCAACTATACGCCAGTCTAAATAAGGAGAAATAGGGCAAACGAACGAAAGAAGAATGCAAGAAAATCAATAACACCAGCTGAATGAAACGAGGGAACAAAAGAGTTGGCTGGCACATGAATGAGAGACAGAGAGAGGGTGAGAGACTGGATAGAGGAGTCTCGTTCTACTATTGACAATACCTATTAACAGGAATGCTGCAGCTCTGCATCCAAATTGCGAAACTTTCGACAAATCGCTTTGTCTTCGTCCACTGGCTCGTGATCAACGTGTATATGAGGCAGCGTGCAATTTCGAAAATAATCATCGGATTTAGCGTCACTCTTGAAGCGACGTGGAATATTACATTCATTATTTTTTGCGCCGATAATTCGAGCACGTCGTACTCGTCGAAATTCTCCTTCCCGTTGATTTCGTTAATAACGAGACTAATTGGTAGACCGTCGATGTTTGCGCGTTTGCACGAGAAATGTAGAAACGCGAAATCAGGATGTATATATATATATATACGTAAATCTTAAAAATATACAAAGTGGAAAATAAAATGAAAATACCTGTTACAATATTTAAAACTTTTTGATGAAAAGAAATTCGAAATTGTACAAAGAACATACGGCCTGTTAATTCGAAGTTTCTCGGACGTTGAAACGACTTTTATGCCAGGTCGACCTGAGGCCAGGTTAGTTATAGATTTTCCTTCGAGCCGATCGATTAATCGGTTCACGCCTATAGAATAGCAGCGCTATAATGTCTTAATACGAGAAGGTCGTGGCAAAGCAAGCCTCGTCCGGGGGGAAATCGATTCGCTGCTGTTTAAAGAGCACCGCGAGATGAAATATTAACCTCGCAATCCAGACTGTTTGACGAATGAAATTGTAACCCGGCGATCGAAAATTGTAAGAACTCGAATCACGGTGTTTGAATAACGTGTGGCGAGAAACGAGCAAACCTCCACCTTCCTTTTTAAATATTCGTGCATAATGACGATATTTCTTATCGCGACAGTTATTTAGAGACTCGCGGCGCGCTTGCCCCGATAAAATTTTCATCGTTCGTGAATCGTTATTTAAGAGATCGAAATCCCCGCGATTAATAACGATCGGAACGTTTTCGTATAATTGTTCGAAAGATTACAAGGTCAGCGAGCGGAAAGGGAATGAAAAAAGAATCGAATACGCAATATTATATTACAATAAATACACCGGTGCACTGTTAACTTTAACGCTCGTATTTTATGTTTCGTGTACAAACTGCGGACTTTTTACGCATTTATGAAGATAAGAGAACGAACGCGATGGATAATTGTAATATTCGGCAGATGGAATCAATTTCTGATTACATCGTGTTTCTTTATTTAAATTCGCAAAAGTACAAAAAAAAAAAAAAAGAAGAAGCACGAAATAGAACGCAGTTGTATGGCACACTTAAAAATTTCATTAAACGAGAGACGATTGTTATAACATTCACTGTGAGATATTTATTGCAGTACATTATTAAACACTGTCCGTATGCATTATCGGAGTAATATAATGGCGATAATCATGTTTTATTACAATGCTAATGACATTTCGAAATGTTTTATATGATATAATTTTATACATGTATAACGAGCCACTAAAATATTCGTGCCAGTTATTGGCTCTGAATGATTGATACTATTTTGCAATACAAATTTCAAACATTTCTTTCCAACTATGACGCACATTGAAATAATTAAGTTCAATTAATCAGCATGCCCGTTGGTACAATATTTGGAATTATTGGCAGGCGTACACTGCTGGATGGGTATAAATCGTTGGAAATTGGCAATCGCAAAGGGACTCAATTAACGCGGCATTTCATATTAACTTCATTTCACGAGCAAGTGATTCAAGGAAACGATAACTCCGACTCGACGATCCTCCGACCGAATTATTCCTTTATGCATCACCTTCGCCGATTTAATGGCTAGGTTCAACTGTGCGTCGATATATCGACGTGTCCCACCGTAGAAAGAAAAATGGAAACCGAGGAGGAGGAGGAGGAGGAGGAGAAGCAATTTCTTCGTGAAATCTCCGCACGTAGAAACGGAATCTATCGAATATGTAATCAGATGCGATCTATTCTTGACACAGTTCGTTAACTCGACACTCGTTAAGTCAGCGTGCATTCTAACGAAGTAATTACTCGATCCACGGGGGCTACTTCTTGAGCGTCGGCTATATCGCGCTCGCGCGCCACAGAGTGGCGTCATTAAAAAAACGTAGACGATTCCTCGTTATTAGGCGGCCTTAACGAGCGAAAAATCGCGCGACACATTCGACCGTCCTATCGAATTCGGTGTAGACGACGGAAAGGGGAGGGAAATACTCGGCGACCGGAAGTGTTACGCGTTGAGAAACGCGTTATCGATATATTGTAATTGGAAGCGAGACGCGGAACCGAAATCCACTTCGACGCGACAATTACGCGGTAGAGGGGGCGCGTGGAAATATTGCTCGAATTTACGACTCTCCTCTCTCTCTCTCTCTCTCTCTCTCTCTCTCTCTCTCTCTCGCTCGCTCGCTCTTTTATATTGTAATCGACACGCGATGAAACACGACTCCGCCAGGCTGCATGAATTTCCCTGACTAACGTTACGGAGGCTGCGAACTGGGAAAAAGTTTCGGGCTCGCTCGAGAAAACTCGCAAGGGACGATAAACGCCAACGACAGACGCGATACGGTTGTAACGCTGTCAAAGAATTTTCTCTTATATCCTCTTATGCCGGGTCATCCGACCGGGGTTACATTCGAATTCGAATTTCAAATCGATGAGTGGTGCACGTTGATCTGGCGTCGCCTCATGAATTTATTCAGCCGCCGCCTCATAACATCGCGGTTCCAACAGGAGACAGTGAAATTTCATTTTTCGGCAAGTAAGCTCTGGTTCTGGCTGTTGTTTCCTTCTTTTTCTTTCTCTTTTTTTTTATCGTGTAAACGACTCTTGAATTCCTTCGCGTTTCCCTCGGATATTCGAGCAATGAAACATTCATGCGCGTTGGATGACTTGGAATCAATGGTACTGATGTAAGCGGCGAGGAACTATAGTGGAGAGGCACAACAAGTAGCAACTACCAAGGCAAGCAAAAGTTTTCTCCTCGGGGAAAATGGACGATCCGCGGCGGCGACCGTGCAGTATGCAACGCACCCTCGATCGAGTTACTATACTTCGACTTTCTTCTTACTTGGTAATTTGTTATTAGGGTGTAACGTATGAAAATGTCTATTTCAATACTGCGGCAGGTTGTTCGCCTACATTGTAGTAAAGAGCGTGTAGTTTCTCTACAAAATTGACTGGTGATTTATGTTGGCTGAAGAACGCCGTAGAAAATCTATCAGATATTCTCTTTGTAATATTGAATTTGAACTCGGTTCTTCCACAAAAGGACGTATCATCTCCTATAAATACTAGCTTTGAAAATCAAATACAGGTTGGATTCGTGAAAATTTTATAAAATTCAGCACGACATTTTCCTTGTGTTTGATCTGTAATACGTATCGAGAATGTGACTCGATATTATAAGCAGTAATTAATTTTTTAAATTATCAAACTTTAAGTTACCAAATTGCTCATTTTGAACAATTGGATTATTGGACTTTTTACGCTAGTTTTGTTGATTTATAAAATATACGAATAAAAGTTCGTGCTGTTCGTTGTATCATAAATTTTTTACTATTCCTCGCACTTTAATTTCTCTGAACTTTTATACTTATAGTCGTCGGTAGTTCCACTATTAAAGAACATTTTCTCCACTAAATATCATAAAATGTGTTCTACTTTCGATACATTGCGTTGTATTCATAAATTTCCTATACATTCACAAGAATTCGCAAAAACGAGTAAAGAGTTAATAAAGCTACTCTGATGGAAAGTACATCTGAAGCGAAGCGAACGGACGTACGATGTTACATTTTAGAATAATTTTTGCCCAACACGTCTGGCACTACGTTCGAATATCCCCTTCATCCTTTCATCCGTATCTTTCGATTTTCAACACGCGAATCTTTCTTTTCAAAATCATTCTCTCGTTCCCCTGCGAGCACGTCAAATATCTAGAGTGCGCAGTTGTCGGGAAGACTTTCCTTCCATCGCGATGTTCCGATTTCCATCAGAGCTATCGACATCGGCGCGACGCCACTTTACAGCACCATGAATAATAGACTCAGAACCATTCTCGCGTGACTGTGAAAATAAAAGGAAAAAGGAGGAACGAGGAGATCCGACTTGGTTGGTGCCTTCGATCGAGTTCCCGGGAAATCTCGCTGAATTTCTGCAAATGCGTGTCGCTCTCTCTTTTCTTCCCCGTCATCGGTTTTCCCGTGCTCGCCCGAGAGACACGCAATTCGACTCACGACACGCGAATCGTTTGCGAAGAAAGAAAGAGAGGAAGAAAAAGAAATGAAAAGAAAAGAAGAAAGAATGCGGGGAAAGTAATTCGAGAAGAAGGTTAACACACTCGAACAACAAGCAAGAGACCTGGCAGTGGATTGCCTGCAGGATTTCTGGTCGGCCTGCGGAGTGTGATACCGTGGCACGGAAATGGGAAAACTTTTTAAGACGTCTAGGAAACACAAAGTGCTACCTGGATTCTGCGCGGCTTACGCAGCAGGTGAACGCCGCTCTTTCCAGCCGCCATTTCGATTGGTAATCCCTCGATCGAACTACACGAAACTCAAACGAAATGGCTGACTGAAGAAATCGTGTGTCAGGTGCTTCATCGAGGCAGCCCGGGCTGTCGGTTCCTCTCGCGAAATGGAACGTAGACACGAACGAGATAGAATACTGTTTCTTAAAGAGATATTTCCGACCCGAAGGTTCCCGTTTTTATTTTCGACGATTTTTCAGATGAAAAGTTTCGACACGTATGACGAACATAGGAAATTGAAATTCTTTTTTTTATATACTATTTATTTTGGAGCAAGATTAATCGTATTTGTCGTTATCTGAGTTGGCCACTCAACAGCAAGTCGCCGATTAAATCATTCGACAATTTTGAGATGATATAGATAAAAGAACAGGTGATTGTTCTGAAATATTGATTCAGGTTTCGAGTATTTACGTGACTGTTCGAGAATAGAAAATGACACTGACACGATGAGAAATCGATGGACATCTATTTTACACGTTCCACAAAATATTGGGAGAGATTGGTTGATCTATCGTTTTTAAAATTTCACATCTATCTAGAATCGCTATCTTCAAATTCGCTATCGTTACTACGTCTGTTATCCTATCGAATTCCGAATGAAATGTAAAAATTTGAAATCGCTGAAAAACTAAATTTTTTCTTTCACTCACCTTGTATTTTCACCCTTTTTTTTTTATCAGTTCTTCGTGAAATCACACGTGCAGATAAAACGTAACATTCGTCAAAAATTCCACGTTAGTTTCTCCGCTCATATTTTCAGCACAGACGAGATATATGAATAACCAAGCACGTATGGGATTTCGTGTCCCATAAGAATACAAGAAATACTGTATGGTAAAAAATCATTAACTTTTAGCGCACTCTGATGAATAAAGGAACTACAGCAAACAGCGAATGCGCCAGAAACATGATTTTCGAAATCCATTACAGTTGTCAAATTTTCAATAGCGAAATGTAACCAATAGCTAGTGACTAATCGAAATCATTCTATCGTATATCAGAGTTGTACAAAAGATTTCTATCCACACAAATCTATACAACATCTAGACAAACATCTAACCGAAATCGCAGCCAATCAGCTTTAATTACCATATAATAATTATATCAGTTACACGATTACAATTGTGCAGCTATATAATAATGCAATTCGTAATTATATATCAAGTAATATAGATTCACTCTTTCTTTCGAACAAAAATTTACTGTTTTAAAATATGAGTTTATGAACAAGTACTTCCTCTGCTGTACGCTTGCAAGAGGATGCTACATTAATTCCAACCATCGCGAAGTTTTATCGTTGGTCATCGGTGAACGAGCAATTTCACCCGGGCGATCTTGTTAACCTGCCAAAATCCCCGGTGTCCCGATTTTTGCAAAGCAAATGTATCGGTGGAAATTCCCACGATGTATTTGTCGAAGTCACGACGCAACCGTAAGTATGAATAATGCAAGTCGGATGATCCATATTGAGATGCATGAATAATGGAGGGGAATGTAACTCGATTAAAAATTTCAAGCGGCGAATCGGGACCGGAAGACGTTTGGATAACGAGCGGTAAACGAAAAACCACGCCGACGAGAGAAGAAACGCGATCAATAATTAACGAGCACCCTTTCGAGGCTCTTGAACGCGGTGTATTCGCACAGTGTTACAACCAGTGTTACCAGTGAACGAGGTTTCTCGATGACACTAAGCGAGCTGTGTCTCGTAGAAGAGAACCTTGAACGAGAAGGATGAAATACTATGAATCATCTAATTGTTACAGGTAGTTTACATATTGTTGTACAAATAATTTATGAACAACGTATTCCACTATCTAGATTTAATCGCGCTTTCATTGAAGAGAATCTCGAATGAATATTGTGAATCGTAAAGTCGTTATCTAGTCGCTGTTTTACATTCACTGTCAAAGGAGCTACATGGCCCTGTGTGTATCTCTCTGAAACTTCCTGATGACACAAAGCAACTTAGACGTACTCTAAGACTGAATCCTCTACAAGAGTCTTGAAAGTGAAAGCAAAGTAAAGTATTCATCTCGAACCATTTAATCTCTCTTCTATGATAAAAGTCAAAGGAATCAAGCGATCTCAAGCAGAATTTACATCTCTCCACAACATTTTCTCAATAACGTCAATTTAATTGTATCCTTAATTTAATCGTCCTCTCGTTCAAGAGAATCTTCAGCGACTATGAAGGAGAAAACACCATGAATCATCTAGTCTTCGCCTCTTACCCTTTGGAACCTTCATCCAAGTGACGATAGATAAAATAGATGCAACGTGACAAATAGGAAGTCGGTGAAAACTGGCTGCGAGTTGTTGGCAGCTGAATGAAAGGCTGCTCTTCTAAAAATATCGATTCCGAGGCTGACTGAAGGGAAAGCGAGAGAGGGAGAGAGAGAGAGAGAGAGAGAGAGAGAGAGAGAGAGAGAGAGATGAAGACTCTCGGCGGAAAAGTTTTCACGAGCGAGCCGTTTCATTACCTTTCAGCGAGGCACGGAGCAGGAGCACCGAGCAGGAGTACGAACACACGAAGACATTATTACGCGCGTATTTTAACGAACGTGTACAGGGCGCCGGTGGTACAGAGTGTGGCCAACTGCGCCGGTGCTGGTGGTTTTCATCGGTGGTTCAACGCGACCACCGTAAACGTTGGAAACACGAGGGCGCGCACCTTGAATCCAGCCCGCGAGAGAGGGCGAATCAAAGGCCTCCCACTTTTGCAAGCTTCACCCTGTTCTCCCTGTTCTCTTATTTTGCCTCTTCGCTGGCTGCCGCCCGCCCATTCCGTCTGTTACATCGCCAAGTGATCCTCGCCAGCTCGCTCAAGCCTGTAACGCGTGATTTGTTGCCGCTGCTTTTTCGCCTCGACCTCCGTTCTCCGCGCGCACCGCGTGTTCCTTGCTTCTTTTTTTCCTTTTTCTTTTCTGTTTTTTTTTTTTTGTTTTTTCCGGCGGGAGCTTTCAGATCGAAGCACGAGCCAATTTTTAGCGACACGTAGGATTTGACGAAGGTGTTCTGCTGATCGGGGAGCGAGGTAGTAACTTCGATCATTCTCCAGTTCGATCGATTTTTGCTCCTTTCAACTCGATGGGTCAATTGTCGAATGTACGTAGTAGCCAGTCGCTTCTGGATTGATGAAAAAATTTCACAGCTATTTCAGGTTCTGTTTCCCCGTCCCTGCAGAAATTGATGGCGTCACATTTTGCAATTTTGATCCCGCGGCTCTGAGCGCCGACTACAACTATCCCAGTTATTACAACGGTCGTTCGAAAGCCACCGGTGATCGACTTCGGAAATTGAAACACAGGGATTTTTTTTTTCAATAATTGTACGCAAAAAAAAGGAACATAATAACAATAGTGATTGGGATAGTTGAACGCCAGCGCTAACGGTGTCTGATGACTTTTTCGCCGTTTAGACAGTCATTTAGAAACACTGTGTAACGCATGGCTTCGATTCTGGCCCTTCCTCTCTCTCTCTCTCTCTCATAGCCAGATCGTTTCGCGCTCGTCTGTCGGGAATTCATCGATCGGAACGAAGTTCGCGGGAATCTGGACATCAAAGGAAACTACGAAAGAGATATAGAAATGGAAAGTTTTATTCGTTTCGTGCGCGCTGAAACGCCGGATAGATGGAATTTCGGGATCGTTTTGTTCGTTTCGAACCACTCGGTTTCCACCGTTTTCGACAAATTTTTCACCCTACCTCTCACTCACTCTTCTCTCTATCTCTCGCCGCTCGAACAATACGAACGAAATTGTTAATAGGTTCGGTGGCCGTCGGTTAAACCCGAATCGAACGTCACTGGCAATTTCGCGGCCCCGCGCTGTTATCCGACGAATTCGATTTCAAGCAATTCACGACCGACAATGTTTCGAAAAACCTACTTTCGATTTTTTCGGCCGCCGGTTTCTTTTTTCTTTCTCTCTCTCTCTCTCTCTCTCTCTCTCTCCCTCTCTCTGTCTTCCTCTTTGTCTCTCTGTCTCTGTTGTTCGGAAACCATGCGTTTCCAATCAAATTCCAACGGCGAGTGTAGTATACCGATGTTCCTTTCTATTCCAGAGGGATGTTGGATCTATATTTTCATCGTTTATTGTTCTGACAAGCCGTGTCTTGATGTGTTTTTTCAAATTTCAGCTTCTTCCGGCACTCTGAATTGACAGCCCATAAATGTTTTTTAACGCCCGAGAAAATGGAAGAATTGTTGTTTCGATGGCGAGAGAGTCGAGAGTGTACACCTCGAAATAACGGAACATGATTAATACTTCTTAATCAAGCTTTCGCGATACAGTTACTTTGAATATATCGCGAGATTTTTTAATTCTAGCCCTGTACATTTTCGTTTGTACGTGAATTTTTATTACTATAGCAATCTTGGCAATATACTCTCATTCTCAACTAAAAATCTAGTAATTCAGTAAATATCTCGCTTTAATTTATCTAACACGCTTTATGGATAAAGAAACGTTTCACCGATTATTTATAAATATTTACTACGTAAAAGATGCAGGAAAATAAATTTGCAAGTGATACAATTAGTGACATGTGCACGTTCTCTTTCACGTCACCTCATTTACGATTCCAAACACAGATCATAGAACAATATTCTTCTCGTCTTGTTCAACACTACGCTACTTCATATCGATCTGAATGAGCCCAGAAACGAAATTTTGTAGTATAGAACTCTTCATATTGAGTTACGCTGAAGTTTCAAAAAATAGCAAAACTACACTCCAAAAATAGACATTTCCCGCTTGCAATTTACTATTGAAAAAATCGCCCGTGTTTGTCAATTATTTTTGTGTCAAACAAACATTCGTAATGGTGTACAATTGCGTATTCGATTGAATCGAGACTACTAGACTAGAATATTGCTATTCGAAACTTCTGCAAATTTGACACTACCAAAATAATGTATTTTATTTCATTTCGAAATTCTGTTACAAATCACATTCTCGAATTTTATAAAAATTCTCACATTCATCAATACTTACTCACGAGGCTTGACAACGAAACTCTGTTCCATAAATAAAACAAGCACAATCTATTCCTAATTGAATAATAATATGGTTATCAGCCCGCGTCAAAATTATAAATCACGTTCCCGTCGCTGAGAAGATATTTTCCACCAGTAAATCAAACTGCCGCGTATTTTCATCTGTGTGTCAAACGTGCCGGTGATAAGAGGTTCGTGCGAACAGAGAAACGAGCGATCTACGTATTCGATTCGCGAGCGTGGCACGGTGCAAATGACACGAGTCGCGGCCAACGATCTAGCACGGAGCGATTTTATATCTGTATCACGTGCATTCGATCCATGTAAAAGAGTGTCGGATTTCGTCGCTTCGTGTGTCTGCCGCGCGGACGCGCATAATTCCGGCGAAAAAGTGTGTCGTTCAACGAGGGCAAACGTAACGGGCGTTTTACCGTCGAGCGTAAACCATTTTTCTCTGCCTGCAAAACAATGCGCGGCGGTCGTCAGAGATGAAGCGCGACTCAAGCACAGGCCGCTATTTACGCGTGTAAAAAGCACACACACACATATGCACACACGTCGCGTTTCAATCCATGGCCACCCACTAGACGCCTTTTATTTCCTGTCAGGGTTCAATCTTTTGCAGCCACGGTTCCGTCTCTGTCGACCGCTTACTTATATAGTCGCTTTCACGTAAATTCGAGTCACTACACAATTTAAATTGCACGCGTTCCACCCTTCGTGTTTCTTTCCTAGTCGGAATTAATATCGAGCAATTCCACTGTATTGCATCGGCTCTATTATTTTAGTTTATCGGCAGTCTGTTGTAACTATTCCGTTCCATTTCGTTCCTAATCATTCAGCTATGGTTCCGTCTCACCGAATATTACTTTACAGTCACTCTCATTAAGTAAATTCGAATCACTATCCAATACGTGTTAAATTCAATATTAAATATTGCTTTCTCGTTTTCGAAAGGAAATTATTTTTGTTACGAACTCTGCTAATTGTTAATTTGAGTTTCCTTCTGGGATTATTATTATTATAGTGGTAGAATCGATGCGTTCGCCCGGCGAGCATGTATAATATGGCAGTTCAATTTTCAGAGAGTTTATTCATCGGGATATGCAAACGAGAGAATTGAATTTTCAAGCCCATTTTCACTCAACAGAGGAGAACTTGTGCCCGAAATGAAACTGTGTTTTTGTTGAAATTTTGTTCAGGCGAATAACTCGCGTTCATCTGGTTTTCATTTCTCAAGAGATAAATAAATAAATGTGTTTCCTAGCGTTTCACGCAACAATATTTATTCTTGGAGCAATTGGCCCGCCGTCCCGATTTCCGTAGCAACGTAATTTCCACGATTGTCCTATCTTCTCGTAGACACTTCTCACGATTTACAATTTTGACGCGCGTGCAGCTTCCTGAATCGACGCCGTATATCAGTATTATGTAAAAGGGTGCGGGTTTGTGTCGGTGATAACTTCTCATCGTTCAGAGATCGTTTCTCCTGGTTCTGGCGGCGATCCAGATTGCTCCTTAAGCAGAGACGTTTCTTACGATGAGACCTGCCGGTCGAAGCTCGAGTGGCCACTTGATTTTGCGTAAAATGTTTGCTCAACTCGATCGACCGTGTCGTCCCACGTGTCTCCGTTGTTTGGGCAATCAACGCGTCACGTAACGCTAGAAGCTGACGAGCTGGCGGCGATCAACTTTTTTGTTTTCCTCTTTATGCGGTTCAGAGATTGTTTCGGCACACATCGTACGAATATTTCGCGCGAAGTTTCTCGCGACAATTCTAAAATGCATTTTGCAAATTCAAATCTCTCGACCATTAGACCACTGACAGAGAAAACTAAGTTTCCTCTCGACAGAAACGATCTTCTACAAAACTTCGAATATATAGAAAAGCTATAACTCCAGGTAAGTTTGTTTTCTTTCTCTTGAGAAACCAAGGAATTCAATAAATAAATATCGATATTCACATCGAGAAAACGTAATCAAATCAAAGAAGAATCGAAGGAGAAAGAATTATTTCTACCACACGCACTCTCTTCAACGAAAATATTTTACCAGGATGTCTGTTTAACCAACGAACGGTGAAGCCATTCCCTTCAAAGAGCCACCCATAAGAACCCTTTGGTTTCATTCGAGAATCACCGGTCAGATTCCCTAGATGAGCCATCGGAAGGCATAACAGAAAGACGATGACGGGTCACTTTTCGTCCCGTGATCCGGAAAAGCTTGGCGCCGCGACGCTCGATCAGCAACCCGATCGCGCGTGTCGACGCGCGTTTGTCAACTCGCGGAAGCGTGCCGGGTTTGCGCGCTACCGTCCCTTTAAAGCGGACCTAGTGACAGGACTATCATCGACGCGGTTCGCTTTACAAAGATAGATCGAGAACGAGCCGCTAGCCAAGGGGATGATCGACGAGCCACCCGGACGATCACGTCCCCGTGATATTTCCAAGCAAGCTCCTACGACGCGTGAGAGTCCACCACGGTGAAAATAGGAGAAAGCAACGTGAGAACCGTGGCACTGGACGACGGTTGTCCGTCCTTGCGTCTCACAATACGATTGTTTTCTAAAACACTCCGATATCTATCTGTTTTCAATTATTCGATTAAACTTTAATTATTTCGATTAAGTGATTAATATCTTCTTTCGATATATTTTCTTTTAAAATTTTTTATTTGGCTTTGATCATGTTATCTATGGTGAACATTTTGGGGTATCACAAAATGATATAAAGCATTAAAGTAGCATTTTTGTTTAATTCATAATTTTATTTTAAGTTATTTTAAGTTATTTTGTATAATTTTATTTCAAGCAAGAGCACCAATCACCAGAACACGTAACAAGTAGAATTACTAAATTGACAAGCCGACGCGCTGCCGAAACGTGACACACCGCGAACATGGATTTAGCTGATGACTTTTATTTCCCCGGTGAATTCTCTATCAAGAACACCATTGACAAATGGAAGGTCCAGTTTTTCTTTAAAGCACAAGGTGCAACTTTGTATATTTTTCAAATGAATGCCGAAACATTTCTCGTTTTAAATAGAATTAAAGAGACACACGCATAACGAAAGGGGATTCGTTAAAGTATAACTTGGCGGATTAATAAATTGGACGAAGAATCAAATCGATTTGATCAGCGTGCGTCGTACACGGTGACGAGGTGGCGGTGTAATCGTAGCCTCGAACGGGACGACACGACTCGCGTGTATCACGCTTTTCGCGCGAATAATGCCTGTCTCGATACGTCGAACACCGGTTGACGAATGTTCGATCAAGTCTCTCGACGGAAACAAAGCTTTGAAAGGGTCTGTTGAAGCCGACTCTCCGGGTTAACTCGATGCTTTGCCAGATACCGTTCTTTGTCCGAGGAACGCGTTGTACCTACCGCTGATTGCGTCATTGTTTTCCGCGACGAAGTTATCGAGATCGTCGCTATTTTTCGACCATCGGGCTCCCTTTTGTCCACGAATCGGCCGCCGTGCCGACTTTTCCCCAGCGAGCTGTTCCCGGGACGAACGCCGGAGAAATTAAAGGTGTTTGACGGTATTGAGAGCTTCGCACACTTTGTCCAAGCTTTCCGGCGGGAATGAAGAATTTAACTAAACCCCAAAGCCGGGAATCGCCAGAGAGGGCACGACGCGCACGCGTACGAGTAATTTTTTTTTTTTTTAACAATGTTTGTTGCACATTTGCGTTATGCAAATTTATGTTTTGAATTTTCACGCGGATCTTGCAGTCCCGCGAATTTGGATTTTCATGCAAATTTATGTTTTTCGCGAGCTGGAGGGAAGAGGTAGAATTTAAATGGCCTGTTAAACTCCGCCGCGTGATAAATCGCAACTGGGTCGCGAGTGTTTTAAGCATTTCCCGAGGAATTGGAAGTCGTATAAGCACGCGTAAGTATGTGCGACGGACGCCTTTTATCTGGAACTTCTAGCCACATCCAGTGTTACGTTTGTAAAGATTTAAAAGTACGCCAAGTCCAATTGTAATCGGTGCATGCATCTCTGCATATTCCCTGCGTTTCACGCGAACTCGTAAAATTCCACGATTCACATATTACACTTCTCTTTACACGAACATTTCAGCAAATTGGACGAGCTTCTCACACGTTTCTGGATCTTTAATTACACGTCAGCTCTTGGCTCGAATGTCGTGCAATACTTTGACAAATCAGACATGAATCTATTTGTAAAGTCTGTAACACGTACGACCACGATAGATTCGCGCAAGACACGTTCAGAATCGAACCAATCGGGGCTGTTTCGCGAAATTTCGAGGCACGAAGCTGTATAAGCGACAGTGTGTCGCTGGTTCAGCGGGAAGTGGCCACTTTTGGTCGGATCTGTCGTTGCTCCCGAGGAAGTTAATTGGAATTCTTGGAACGCGGGACAGCGACTATTTCTTGATAGTGTCCACGAAAGCCAAATCGTCGTAGTTGAACGTGCCATTCTGCCTGAATTCACTCTGGCAATTCAACGTGGCTCAACTCTTTAAGTGGTCACCAAGCTGTTTAAGGAGCTTGCCAACTTCCGGTCTGTTGTACCTCGACGTGCGACCGCGGAAGTTATCGTGTCGCACAGCCGGAACAAAGAGCCTTGAAATTGTAGAAGGAGTTTAACCAACTGCGATCTTATATTAAACGTTCCGCTGAGAGAGACGAGTTAACACAGTCGGACAAATTGTGTCTTATTTAAGTATTTCAGTCAGTCGCAGATGTGTCTACTTGACGAATGTTTAAAACAGAGAACGGGGAGATTGGGACGTTTCACGGATCTTGGCAATTCGTTGATTCACGATTTTAATAATTTTCCAGCATACAGAATATTGGAATATTTGTAGAAACTTTTTACGAAAATATGTGAAATACTTTGAAATTCCAGACTGTGTGGATCTCTATGTAAATTGATATCTTTTTTTGAAAATAATCAATCATTTGAAGAAACGAATCATTTGAAGACAGAATTTTGTTTTGTACTTTCTGCTTCTAAATTTTCTACAGATGAAAAAAAGAAAGAGAAACGAAAAACAAAGGCGGTTTAATAACGAGACTGATTAAATCGTAAAATTTAAAACCAATAGGATGTAGAAACGCTCGATATACGTTTATAGAAACGATTAAAAGCTAGCACCAAGGTGTCGATACACAGTGTTGCAATTAGCTCCATTTAACTCTAATTATTTCACACATTCAACCCATATCGTACACGAAATGTTCACTCACACTAACCGAGCAAATACACCGGTGAAGTTATCCCAGTTTTCACCCGGGGGAGAACCTGCATATTATTTGATTACAAATTCTTCACTGAAATCGCAGCGAAATTACAAAATTAACAGGCGATCCTTAGGGAGATTGTTCGAGCCAAGAGATTCACTTTCAAGTTCTTTGAAAATGTAGTTTCGCGCACGGCTCGACTCGCCCCGTCTCATTTTGTATGCCTTCTAGCAAATTTCCGCGAGAATTCCAGCTCAAGATGATCAGATTTCATGTTTCATCGGATTTGCAGCAACTTTCTTTTCCCAGTGAAGATTTACCTTCGATATCTGAAACTTCCGCTCCCTTCTTGCCTCTCCGTTCTTTCTTTAGTTTCGAATTTTCTTCCCTTGGAAAAAAAAAACCATTCGCGACACGCGTTTCGCTTCCGCCCTGGAAAATGAATCCCGATGAAATTCGCTGCCGTCGTTGCAGACTTCTCGGTCAAAGGCAAAAAATCTCTCTCGCTGAGATTTTCATTTTCTTTCTTTTCTTTTCTTTTTATCGTCGTGTACTCGTGTTTTTACAGTTGGCGCGACGTTTTGTCTTTGGAAATTTCAGCTTTCCTTTTATTAGTACGAACACTGTGAAGCGAGACGAAAGTGAAACATATTTTTCTGTGAAATTAAATAAGCTGACAAATATAAGAAAATAGAAGAGTCTTATAGTCAACCGAAAGTATCACATCTATAAATTGAATCAGAGTAGCGATACAAGGAAAATTTTGCGAGGAAGATCACAGAACGCATTGAGATTAAAGTTTCGTCACTCGTGTTTCAACATTGGTTCTCGATTGTAGAAAAAATAAAAATCGTGTAATAATTACATTTCCTGTAGAAAACTAGTGGGCTCACAAATGATAATTTTCGAAATTAAGTATACAGAGGAATGCGAAACTGGAGAGAAATTAAAAATTTTATTCACGCTATCTCTGGAAGGATATTAAATAGTTTTGGGGGCCAGAATAAAATTAGAATTAATTACATTAAAACAGAAGTACGATAAAGTGCAACGCGATGCGGTGCTGTACGACGAAATACAACACAATACTGCGCAACGAAATGCAACACAATGAAATACGACACAACTCGAGCATGGATTTCCCACCCAATATCCTAATGTCTGCATATTTTTTTCTTTCCCCGGTTTACAGGCTCTTTCATTTAATTTCATTTGAAAATGTATTTGATCTAATTTCAAGCAAATGGCGAGTATTTAAAATTATACGTTACATTAACGTAATTTTTATTCATGTTTTCAAAGCTTACTTTTGTATCAACTTGTTCTTTTAATTTGGAACGTTCGTTCTTCTTTTATATATCAATGTCTCAAGCATTGTCGGTCTATCCATACATCTCTGTCACTCAAAGTTCATACTATAAACTACTGTTTAACATTCTCATGCCTATAAAAATTTCACTTCTATATCAAGTTATATATATACTTGTAATTGAAACGTTCATTCTTTTATGTACGCTAATTTCGAGCGTGTCGAGCCATCCATTTACCTCTGTCACTCACAAGTTCAATCACACTACAAACCACAGTTTCGAACGTTGATTTTCACAAATCAAAGTTTGTTGTCAAGTTGTTTCTTTCGTTTCGAACATTTTCTCTTACTCTTGTCTCCGTCGCGTTAAGAATTCAGCCACACAAAATTACCACAAACAATTGTCAAAAATTCGCGAAAATGAAAGTTTGCGCGAGAAATTTCGGTCTTGCGGCTGGCTGTACTTTTAATTTCGAACACTCGCGCGGCGAAGCCACTTAGGCCAAAAATTCTCCAACGAAAGAACCAAACACTCGACGCGCAGACACAATGACCGTGGCTTGGCAGCGCGGCGCGGAGCGGAAGTTGGCGAGTTAGCGGTGGAAAACTCGCGTAGCGCGATTAGAATACTCGAGAATATTGCGTATAAGCCGAGTGAAAATGCTTGCAGCTGAAGATATGCATCAGCGGGAGTCGGGGCTGGAGTGCGTACTCCATCGGTCTGAAAGCAGGCGCTGCTGCGAGAGCCTCTCGACCGAAGGCAGAGCGGCCCTTCGGAAGTTTCGCGAGCACGTAGTCGACGCGCTCGCTTGCTTCCCGCGCCTCCGCTCTCGCTTCCATCGTGAATTTCGCTCACCGGTGATCGCTCCCCACCTTCCTCCCTCTCTCTCTCTCTCTCTCTCTCTCTCTTTCTCTCCCTCTATTTCTCTGGAGATTTCTCCGGTCATCCGCATCCGGTTCATTCGTAAAAAGCGACACTGTCATCTAACTCGAATATACACTCGGGTAAAAGCTACACTACCGTTCGTAAGTATGTTTGGACACCCGGTGCGATTCGACGAAAAAACCTGTGGTTTCGCTTGTATCTCGAACATTTTCCCTGGCGTTGGTTTTCTTTAATTTTTCGCCCATAGAGAAACTATTGAATCTATAATAGACGTACTTTCTCCAGTTTCCTCCAAATTTTTAATCGTATTCAAATACTTATAACTCAGACGAGTCCAGTATTAATTTTCATTTAAAAATTTTTATATTTCCGTTTGTATTAATTTCCGACGGGGCTATTTGGATCACCGGAGTCGTGTCAAATTTAAAAGTAATAATTCATGCCATACACGTGTCACTATTTAAAGATTCACGCAACTCTTTATCATTTCATTCAATTTCCAATGCTGCGGGGGAAAATTAATTTCTATTAATTATTCAGCCTGAATTGAAAGCAAAATCAAAAATCTATTTAAAGATTAACTGATTGAAATATGAATTCGATCAGTGAAATGAATATATCGGACACGTATAAACTCAAAGACTAAAATTAAATTAAGAGTTTCATGTTCAAATATAGCATATATATCTACGACGATATAAAAACCAGAGGCTGAAATTAAATTGAGAGCTTCACGTTGAAATATAGTGTTATATATTTGCTGTACGTTTGAAAGTGTCCGAGTACTTATGGTCGGCGGCGCAGATAGGTGCACGATCACACTGTTACCAGCTGATGAGCAATGCCGTATAAAACTTCGCCCCGTAGATCGTAAATCGTCCCGTAAATCGTCTCCGGTGCCTCGGCTTCGGCCATTACAACTCAACAAATTCCCCTCCCCTCTCCTCCTCCTCCCCCTACCATCGTGAAGCGGTGGGATAGCGAACACAGAAGGAGAATTCAGGGATCCCCGGCGGCGCTATGAAAATGGCTCGAGTTCTACCGGATGCTATTCGATTTCGAATTTTCGCCGTCTTCCTTCGGAATTTATATATCCACGTATGTAGATTACAACGGGCGTTCACACCCCCCGCCGCAGCAATTTTCTCGCCCGATCCGCGATAACGCGAATATTTCCGATGTATTTCGGGAATTTCCCAGCGATACTACACAAAGTGTTGCCGCGATCGTGGCACGACCGTATAGGGGAGGTGATTGCGCGTGAAAAAATAAGTCGAGAGGAAAGAATAACTTCGGTTCGTTTGAGGCTTCGTTTCCCGAGGAAATTGTGTTTGAAAGTTTCTAACGCAAGTATCGAGCCGGTTCTTAACTACATACGTTCAAACTTTATATGTTACAATATGAGCAATATTTAGTTTTCTATTTTATTCTTTTATCAAGTTGTATTTTTTAATTTCGAACATTTGCTCTTCCCTTGCATCCCAATCTGCATTAGTCGGTTCATGTATATATCTGTATCACTTACAATTCTATCGCTCTACTGTGACGTACCGTTGAAAATTCTCATTTTCACAAAAATTTTACTTCCTCGTCAAATTGTATTTCGGACATTCGTTCTTCGTTTAAACGAAAAGTATGCCACTCTATTTTCATAAAAATAACACCCGAGGAAATACTAAGAATAAATGCTTTATTTTCATTTTTGCACAATGACCTTCTATAATTCACTCTTATCTAATCCGGAATTAACTTCACTTGACAAATTTTCAAACTTTACCTGACATTCTCTGAGAATGAAGCCTCAAATGAAAAATTTACTCTCACGTGCAGACTCGTTCTCTAGTCGGTTGTAGTCACAATCATAAGGGCATCTTACGAGGCGCGTGTGCGCGCAGAATTTCAGATGCTCAAACGGACGTTCCCATCCGGTCAGGCAAGAAGCACGCCACTTTCTCTCCGGTCTATCGACCACCGTTGACCATTCGACCGCGATAAAGTAGCCGGCTAGTCGCGTGGCAAGTTGCGCAGCTTGTTATTTACGAGAGTCATTAAGAAGCGTCCGACGCGAAACTGAATGAAGGGTCAGCCGGTGTAACCGCGACAAGAAATTGAATCGTTCCTCGAAGGAAGCTCGTTCGTGACCATAATCGTCCGTTCGACTTCGATCGGATGAACGGAGACGCGCAAAACACGAAACGCGAGCCTGCTGTAAAATATGTGCGACAGAGCTTCGCTTCATCCGCGAATTCCAGCGAGTTCCCTTAAGAATTGGGACGTAACGACAATCGTTTCTGTAATATTTTAACTGATAAAATAAATTGAATTTGCGTAGCAAACAAAATTTAACAAAGGTCAAATTTCGCTCGGATCGATTCGAACGTCGAACATCTTTGAACGAAATTGAAACAGTGGACGACTGTTTTACAAAGACTTGACCTTAAAACAAAATCGTAACCACAAACGTGGCTACGCAAGTAACGAGTCATCACGCGATTCATTCAATTATTACTCCAATTCTGAGTGGACGTTTCTGCGTTTGATAAAATCGCGCGTCGCATGACCATTTCCTGTTCGACCGCGTCACGTGATTCATTAACGGTAACGCGTCGTTGCACAAGGTATTTTATGATGAATGAATTATAATATTGCATTTGCCCCCTCCCTGTCTCTCTCGCCTCGTTTGCTTCACCGATCCTCTCTTTCAGCGATTAGAGATAGAGAGATAGAGAGAGAGAGAGAGAGAGAGAGAGAGAGAGAGAGAAAAGACGCCGTTCCTCGTTTTACTGGATATTTATTCAATGTTCACCGCGAAATCGGTGAACCGGAAGTCGATCATCGGGTTTCATTAAAACTGTCGTTCGGGCTGTATCTGGTCGAACGCGGAACCAGTCAGTCAGCTCGGAAAATATTTGTCGGCTGCGGCCTTTGTCGCTTCTGTCGCATTCGTCGTCCATCGTTTTATGCCCATAATCCCCCCTTGCCACACCTCGCCCCTCGTTTACGCGTTAATGTGTCACACTGCATTACTCGATAATTAATGTCGCTCGGCTCGTGGCGCGGAAAATCTCTGTTACGATTGTCTGCTGTGATTCTATTCGAGAGAGGACGAGAGAGCAGTTCGGTGCATTAACTTTGTACCACCGTTCAGATCGATTCGACGATGTAATTATTTTTATTCGCCCGGTCTTCGAATACGCATTAATCGTCGCATGATCGGATACTCGACGCATTCGGATCCGTAGAAAAAGGTGGCAATTTATTATAATTTATTGATGAATGAAATATTTGGTCAACTCGAACGTAACGTGAAAAGGTAATTAATTAGATAGTAAAAATATCGGGAGATTCATTGTCGATCGACTGCCTCACTCTAACATGTGATTAGTATTAGTAATAAATCGGGATTTACATATGAAATGGAATCGTTCTTCTATCAATTATTACTATTCCGTTGCCATTGGTATTAGTTATTTTACGTTTATTAATTGTATTACAATTTCAGTGGATTCTTATTTCCAAATTATCAGTTGTTAAATATTTATGAACGTGTGATATTGTTTTATTAATTTTTATTTGTAACAACTCACAAAGTTTCATTAATTTTACGAATATCGCGAAACATGTTTAGAACACGTTCGCTATTAAATTCGTTTTGGAGATCTATTACATTTCGTATTATCGTCTTGAAGAAGCGGAAGGCACAGCTATTCTTTCATACGAATTCGAAGTCCGGACTCGGGTTTCGCTGAAAGATTAATTGATTAAGAGTAACACGCGGACGAGATCGTCTACTTTCATCCATTCCTAAAACCCCCGCCCCTCGCCTTTCCATTACCGTTCCTCCGATCGAACATTCTGGTTTATGCTTTCGTCCATAAATTTCGCATCTCCCGCCAAAACCCGATATCAAGCCGAGGCGTGCTAGCAGCGAGCTAAACTTGTAATCTTCTAATCTGGTTTATTAATGGAGTTCTATCGGGCGAACTATAAGCTATTGGCCGAACTCGAAGTAGGACAATTTGTCACATCCGCGGATGCGCTGTAATTGCTCCCAAGTTTCGGGTAATTCCGTCCGGCGAGATTAAAATCCCGGCAATCGCGCGAAACTTTTGCACCGCGCGGCGCCGGATTCATATCCGACTCCGAAAGAACGGAGAAACGTGCCGGCCGATTTTTCTCGTATCTTATACACCGCGAGCGTGGATCGATCGACGCTCGTCACGGCTGATTTATAACAACCACTACCACTACCGCCGGTAGTATCGCGCTGTTATACCTAGACTAAGCCGATCTATTCGCAGCCTGGTAATAACACCATGAATGGATTATACGGACGAATCGAGCGAGCTACCTCCCTTCACTCCTCCGGCTATTTTTGCTACTCCAGAGAAAATAGAGAAATCCAACTTTTAAGTTCATCTATCATTCTCCGGTTATCCGGCGCCGATCGACGACGAAAGTGCCGGTATATCTTTTAACCGGGCAAATTGCACAGCCCTCCCGGCGGTATCGCTGTTCGCATCGATTGCAGAAATTGTAGCACGGCCAATTATATTTCGCTAGATAATACCACCGGCCGTTCCACATTCGTCGAAATGCATGCGGTCGCATCGAAATTAATCGGTTTTACCGTTGTCGTTTCGCCGCGTGACATGTTCTTGCATTGCGAAATCGGAATCGTACGACGAGGGTGGAGGGTGGGTGGGACGGATTTAAAATTCAGTACAATTAATACCAACGTTATTAAGATTGCCATTTTATTTCGATTCGAGGTGAAGCAATGTGCACCGCATTGTTCCCATTTCTTTAATTACTTTAGAAGTACCGTTCATTAAAGTCGAGTCAGAGCATTCCATTCATTGTCGTTCAGTCAGACTGATCATCGTGAACAAGTGCCATTTACATGTGCAAACTTGTTTCAGCTGGTTTATACAACTGGATTCCACTAACTTTTTCCTCATTGTCGGCGATCTCTTTTCCTTGTAATAAGAATTCAAGTTCGGTGCAATCGGTTCGAAAAGAATTGAATAAACAGAATCCACATAAAGATCTACCGGATTTCTATCGTTAACTGACAAAGTGAAAAATTATTATTTTGAATTGTTCGAGACGAGCCTCGAATCATCTCCAAAAAATTATTTTTCCACTCCTCTTGGAGACACATTCGTTCGACTTCTGACACTTTCGTCATAAAGTTGCAATAAAATAATCATAATATCGCACAATGCTATCGATGCTATTTCAGACTCTTTAATACATTTTGTCATTTTCTACACCTCGGATCATTTCGCAAAGCGTTTTACTACTTTTACAACACCTTGCTACTCCCTTCCGCTGTCAACGCTCTACTCAAACATAGTCAAACGCGCAACGCGTTTCACCGCGACCGTAAAATTTGATTCCTCGTAACAGCCAGTCAGGCTGTTCCACAAAGATAATCTACAAAGATAGAGTCGGCAGAAGGACTAATGGGGTTCGTTTAACGTTTCATACAGCAGTAAACGTCAAAGATGCGCATGGACGATACGCATGGACGCGGATTGTTCGTACCAGGTTTGCGCAACGACGGACGTCTCCAACCCTCTTAAATCGCGACCGTCACGCGTTAAATTAGATAATGTTATATCCCGCCGCGTACACAGCGGCGGCATCGAAACGACGCGACGATGATTTTAATCGTCTCCGTTTAAATCGATGACAATCACGACGATATCGCGATCGTACAGATATACGTAGGCTCGCAGAAAATACAATTGGGACGAGGCTATCCGGCGCGCATCGACAGGGTATTATTCGGGTAACAAGCGACGCTGAGCAAACGCGTCGTCCAGCGATCGGGAACGGGAGGCGGCTGGTTGGAAATAGTAGGGCGGCAGTGGCGCATAAATACATCGATAACCCGCAAAACTCACCGCGTTGCAATTTGACCGGAACGCTGTATCGGAGCGGTGCAGTTGTCAGATGCAGAACGTTTAATCGCGACACGCGAATGCGCTCCCGATGACCGATAAATTATCGATATTGCGTTCTACCATTTTCTCTCTTCTTTGCACTACGTAGAAAAAAAGATCGGTCATTTGCCGGACGAACCTCAGACAATAGTTGAATGGTGTTTGAAACTGGTCGAACTTAGACGATCAAAGTAACTACTCTTTTTTAATTCAATTAATTATAGTTTTCAGTTATTTGTAATTAATTCTGTGTTCTTCCATTTTGTCTTTTGTTCGTACTATGCAAAAAGGATCGGTTACCTGCCGGACGAATTTCAGGAAATAGTTGCACGGTGTTTGAAGTTAGACAGTAAAGTTAAAGTAGTTTTTTTTTAAATTCAATTAATTATAGTTTATAGTGTCTTGTAGTCAATTTTGACACAGAATTATTTAAAGTGAAAGTAATATAATAACTGAGATGAGATGTAATTTTCAAAGAAGTTGTGATTACCAATGTAACAAACTACTCTTAATTAAATTTATTGGAACTTTTCGAGGGAACTATCTTACGAACGTATTCTACGTTGCAAAGATTGAGTAACTCAGGAATTTTGTTAGTTCCGAGAGATGGATTTTAGTTTCTTTCTATTACATTTTAGCTGTAATTTAATAAACAACATACTTTCAATTTTCTGTGAAAATTATTTAGTGATCTATACGATAAAATCTTCTACAATGTTAAACATATAATACTCACCGACAGTCGGACAGAAAGATTGGCCACCGGATAAAAGAAGGCATGATTCTGCAAAAACAAGAAACATATTCTTTAGTATTTGACTACTATTCTATGGTTTATATATATAATATTGTATGGTTTCTAAACTGCTCGTTTAATTATTTATTTATCATCGTTGAAGAAGAAGAAGTACAATGATCGTACATTCATCGTGAAAAAGTTGAGCAAACACGTCGAAGAATACATTTCCCCCATTCTCGTTTCTCTCGACCACGAAAACACGTCGTTCAACCACCCGGCACTTTCTTTATTGCGATATAATTTTGCCTTATCTTGATCGATTGTTCCCCTCCATTATGCATGTGTGCACGTGTGAGCTATGAAATACGTTTCCCTGAGAAACGCGGCTAGCCAAGCGAAGTACAGACGCATTCCAATGCGATCACAGGCGAGCGCAAACGACCGCCGTTCTCTGAACTTTGTCGAACGCGTGTGCACAAACATGCCAGAACATATTACGTATACTCGGTAATTTTATAACGCTCCATAGATCACGCGGAACAGAGTGTCAGAAATAATTTAATATACTTTCAATAGCAAGTATCTCGAATTTTTCCACGTCAGTTTCACCGCGGCGCAGGACAGAAAAAAGATAGTCACAAGCTTGAGAGTTTTCAAACGATCGCACGTACCACGGCTAGCGTAATGGTTTCCGTGTCAAAATTCAAACCCTCTGAGATATCTACCATCATCTTGCTCTCCGTTCTCACGTAGTGCTTTCTCTACGTTCCAAAGTATACAAAGTGCAAGGTTTTCCAAGTTTGTCTAAGAAAGGAGATCTTGAAAATCATTGACTAGCGAGTTTGAGACAAATCCTTAAATTTTTGGATATAATTTTCGTTATAATACTGTACGATTCTATCTTAGATTTGTAACTCTAACCACTAACTGTTTTAGTTAGAACTTCCAATCTGCAATACATTCAGAAGTGTGAATAACGTATGTTATCTTTTTTTAAATATAATCCAATTGATAGCACAATCCATCAGTTTTGAACGAATATTAAACGTTGCTTTGTGCTCGGCGTAGTGTGCGACGACGCGCGATAAAATGTCGACAGGATTTCCTTCAATTCTACGACGCTTGTCATTTTATCCCTGTTTCGCCATTCAGCCTACGACCTCTATTTTATGCATAGTAGATATTCGATTCTCAACTCTCACGTACGTTTCCTCCTACTTTATTTTCATCGAGCAATCTCTCTCCTTCTCGATCGGATGCAACCGAAAACCACATGAAAGGAACACGATAAGTCCATTTTTGTTAACGTTCTTACGTTCGCGTCACTCTCGTTTGAAAGAAATATTTTCACAATTGCATTTAAAAGATTTATCAGTTTTACTATTTCTTATGTATTCAGAAAGTTAAGAAACAAATATATATATAACGAAAGTATATGTACACACATCACAGAAGAATCTTTATGTACGTGTAATGACTCGTGTAACTATCACAAATTACAATGCTCACACGATACTACATTCACACGAGATTTCTTAGAGTCGTTCAAATACCCTCAAGAGTGTCCCAAAGACAAATGGAGAGGCAGTTTTCGAAATCGTTCTTCCATAAAACACGAGCACCGGGGACATTTTTCACCCGCGACCTTCAATTTTTCAAACCATCCGGCTCCCGATAAAATCTTTAATTGCGAAATGGACTCGCACGCGCAATTCTGTTTTTATTTCACCTTGGAGAGAGACTGCCCTCCCTTCTCCGCCGCAAGTATCGTCGTCGTTCTCGCTCGTTCTCGCAGCGTGCCCGACAGAGATTAATTTAGATTCGGGTGAAATATCGTCGCGCGAAACTACGAGGCAAGAACAGTATGATTTCGAGCAGCTGCGTTCGAAGAACGTTAAAGAATCCCCGGGGTTCTTTTTTCTCCCACTCTCCCTTTTGTTTCTTGTTTCACTGGGACACCGCGATAATTTAATAGCACGAGTACAACGGGAGACGAAAACAAATAAATCAACGCGCGAATTTCGCCGGGAATTCGCCGCGGTAACAAAACCATTCTAATAGCCAGTGCACGGTCACGTAGCCGAAACTCGCGCCGCCTTATCATCGCCGTCGTGCGCCGCTTTATTTAGAACGAGTTAGCAGAAATTTTTGCCGAATAAAATTTTTCGCACGGCGCTTGTAACATCGTCCGCGAAATTGCCGCGCCTTTCGCACTTTCTTCCTTCTACGTTTTGGTTCCACTGGTTCAGGATCGCGATAAAGCCCCATTAAAGTTCGAGCAATGAGGCAACCTATAAAGGAACGTTATTAAAAACTGCAATATGCGTTGCACGCTACCTGGAGCCCATTGCCGCAAATATAAGAGATATTACACGAAGAACATTTCTATAATTTGCAACGGAATAGCTTATTATTCGACGACTTTGAGAATATTCTGAAAAGTATCGCAAGTAGAGTGTTTTAAAAATGGTACTTTAAATATTATTCAAGTTACACAACTAAAATCTTAAAATTAACATCCTAAAAGAAGCGAACCGCATTAAATGTTTGCATATTTAAATACGCCTAGTGTTAATAATGCATCTTGAATGATGATTAATAAATGAGATCGGTCAGAAATAGGTTCGTGATTTCATTCGAAGAGTAGAAATACCTTTGACGGAGTTGTTTTCAGTCACGATTACGTCGGACAATTCGGATCGATTCGTTCTTAGCCTCATGTAAAATGTTCGAACTGTCACGCAAGATGTTTCCGAAATACACTGACAAATCGCTGTTCGATCGCATTATTGCGGAATAATTCGAGAATGATGATGTTCATCGGGAGCAGATTTGAGCGAGCTAATTTCCAAATTTCTCCGCGCAGGATAGAGAACGTTTCAACAGGGCGGCGCGGCACCAGGCTTTCAGAGATTAATGTTAGATTTACAAAGTGATGAATCCCGTGTAAATTTCCCGAGAGATGCATGACCCAGTTCAACCGAAACTTTCATCAGACGGCTCGCTCTACAGTGATAACAATTTCATGCGATCTAATTGTCGAGAAAGAACCAATTTGCGAGACGAATTTCTTAATTGTGAAGTGAAACTGTTGAACAACTGCGACGATTGAATGGAAAGTAACGAACAAAGTTACGTCTCGGTGTAAAGATCTTCGCGCGTGTATGAACATCGATGAACGTCGAGAAAGAAAAAAAAAAAAAAAGATTTATATGTGTTATCCGAACGTATATTAAACGATATTTGGAATGAATCAACGCTGGACATGTTTCTGGAAAACTATTTGCGCGCGTTGACAAACGGAAAAACTATTTGCGCGCGTTGTTCGTGCGAAAGTGAGCAAAAGTTCTTTTGGTAAAAATAATACAAACGGCCATGTAACGGACTTTTATCGTCACAGAATACACACACAATCAATTTGAAATATTTTTCAATAGAACGAAAAGTAATTGTTCAACTCTCGTGAGATGGTATTTCTTTCTGATAGTTGAATTTAATACCATAATGCAGTTGAAGTATTGACGTTCTTTTATTAAATTAACTGTGATACTTTCGATTGGATTAACTTTGTACAAAAATTCAATCGTAAATGCAGCTAGCTGCGAGAGATTTAATGGACGCCTGACAACGAATGTATGTTACTACTTACACCAGGAGTCAAGTATAGGACTTTCACAACTCGTAAATTATTTATTCTAATGTATTCCAATTTGGGAACTGTTTAATACTGAAGTTGGAATATTAATAGATACTTCTCCCTACGTCTTACTAAATTGATAAGTATAGTTAGTAAGAGTATTTCTGCCTCATAAATGAATCAGAGGGCGTCTGACAATGAACCGACGCTACTACTTACAACGTACGTACGGAACACTACGCTCTAAGCGCAGAATCAAATGATCGTAAGCGTGTTAAGATAAATATTATAATTTCTTGCGATACGCTACAGTTTAAGAAATTATTCAAACAATTAGTGTGCAAATTCAACTGCATTTTGCGAAAATTTCCCAAACGGCAATCGCTCAGGCGAACAAGATTCGGCGCAGAGCGAGAGCGCAGGATCGTTACGCTGGAATCGTTGCAAAGGCGGATGGTAACTAGTTTACTAAAATTAACTAGTTTGCAGTAATTAGCTAGTTTGCATTGTATTCTCCAATACATTATCCGGTAATTAACCGTTTTACGGTTGGCGAATTCTTTCTGCCAATAAATTCTTCGCTCTGGGCACAGAGCAGCTTCCGTTTCAAACTGTGCAACTCGGTGACGTCCGGTGTAACCTCGAACTCGACGCGTAACGAGGAAACATTTGTTCCGATAACACAATGAAATTCCTTGCTCGAGTGCCGGCAAAGTTAATTATCGTGTCAGTTTAATACGGAGGAATTGTATTCCTGCGTTTGATTCGTCATGCGTTCGAAAATTGGTGGCCGTTCTCAATCGGACAAACGGACAAATTTCATCACCAAATGCAGCAAACCGATTTATTGGGCTTTGTTCCGGTTCTATAGTCACTGACCGTTGAATTAGGGCAGTCGACAATTTGCAACATCTTGCCAGTTTTTGGATAGAAATTGAACCGTCTGAACGATTCAATCGTGAATTTTGTTAACTGTTAAAACGCGTTAATAGTCGGTATTTATCGTCTCTGCTTTCATTGCGAAACGTCACGTTTCAATGCAAGTTTAATCGCTATCAATTTTACTCTGAATGGAAAATCGTGTTATCAAAATTCATCGGTCAGCAGCGTGTTAATACAATAATATCTTAATTCATTGTTTCACTAATTTCATAACCTCTGAAGAACGTAACTATCTATTTTGTAACAGTCAGTTACGACTGATTGCAGTTGAGATTAATTTCTTTTCGCTGCGAAATATTATAATATAAATTTCACGTGTATCGTACACTCTGTACATCTTTAAATTTCCCATAAATACATGAAAATCCGCAGTTCATTCATAACGCAGTGTCAATGAAATTGTTTCGTACGATGCTCATACTGATTTATTCATGAAATGTATTCCGAATACTTTTACTGCCGTCTGTGTATAAATTGCTCGCCCAGCCAAAAAAAAAAAAAAAAAAAAAAAGAAAAAAGAGGGGAAGAGGTAGTTGAACATCGGCGAACAACGATACGATATTTTCGATCGTTGTAGAGATTTAAGAGCGACGGGATATGCGGAATTACGAGTGGGAAAAATAAAGAGCGGCATTTGTAGAACAATTTAATCTGGCCCTCGGTGCTTGATCGCGGCTCGCTTTGTTTCCGTTCTGCAACCGATAAACGGTATCGTCATCGTGATCAATAACAGGTCGGCATGCCTGACGTTTCGATTAATTCTCTTTTTAATTACACGACCGATCGGCCGCTCTACTTCTATTCCGGTAACCAGCAAATGCAATTATTGGCACTTGCACGATACCCTTGAGAATAAACCCATGGGAAAAGCGACGAAAATTTATCCCACTTTTTCATCCGGGAGGGCAGTTTCGTTTTCACGTTTCCCCCTCCGCGTTGACCCGTTTTCCTATATTTGACGATGCAGTTTCAATCAATCATTGTGTTTGCTCGCAACGATCGCGCGGCTACCTTTGCTCTCCCTTACGAACGACCATCCAACGAACCGAGGAATTTTTCCCAAAATCAATATCCAGTTACGTGTATCTCTTCTCTCGGAGTTCGAGAAGTTGAAAATTCGTTTACCTTAATTTCCATTTGCGTCGAGATTGGCGCGTTTTGTCGATTTACTTACTTATCTGTCGTAACGTCTGAAGATTTTACTGTAATAAACGTAATTGCGAAACTAAGGTGACAGTTGCGGTTGATGGAACAAAAAATTGAATGTTTTGTAAATCATGCTGGCTTTCAAAAATTACTGCAACCTTGTCAATCTTGAAGATACAGAAATTCGGAAGAGAGTCTAATCAAATGACTATAGTCACAAAAAGGGCCTTGCATTCAGCAATAATAAATTCCTTCGCCTCTATTACTATTAATTATCAATTGAATTCAAAATTTGTACTATTCTAAAGCTTTCCCGAACTTCGTGTAACTTCGTCAAAATTCCGCCAAAAGTTCAACGTCGAACACCATCCAATACAAGAGTGAGAAAATATATTCTACGAAAGTTAAATATATTCTACCTCTCGTACGTCTCTGGTCTCTCCACGGGGAAATTTCTCACGGAAAGTCTTGATCAAAAGTCAGCAGTGATACTGATTGCACGATTACCCAGCAACGATCTGGAACAGCTATTCGTTTTTATCCGGTCCACTCGAGAGCCCGGTTCACCGGAGAACGAGGCGAACCGAAGATAAGTGGTGTCCCGCGGCTTGGGTAGCATCCAACTTCCCCTCTAACTACAATTTAAGCGAAGAATTACAACAAATAATGAACCTTTGAAAGAATCAGCATTTAGATAGCGTATTAGGGCTGAAACAACGGCCGTTTAATACATTGGCGTTGCGATTTCGCCACTCTAGTCCGGATCCTTCGGGACTTCTTTCCACGATAAAGCGTCCACGGGATTTGCAAGAGCCTCGCGAGAGGCTCCTCGAACGGAGGGAACGAAACGCGTGTTTAATACTGCGCTCTGTTACTTTCGCAAACTGGCTCGCCGGTTACGAGCCAGAACTCAGTAAACTTGCATTCTCCTCCGTTCAAAAAGTGGTTCCTTGAAATTCCAAGAGGGAGAGCCACGATTTTTCTCCGTCCAATTTCTTTCTTCATTCCGGACGGTGTTCGAAGATTACGGAGGGGGGGAAATTTCGCTCGTAGAGAATTTATTAAAATAAGTTCATGCGCTGAAATGAAATTGCGCAAACGGGCTTTACGCTTATAGATTTCAAAATGACGAAGAAATTTCGTTTGATGATGCGTGGAATTTTAGAACGTAATTTTATAAAACAGGACTTTGACTAGAAATATATATATATATATATAATGCCGATAAAACGATACTAGTATATATATATTACGATAAAATACCGATAAAACGATAAATATATTACGATAAAAAAATAATAGTATATATATATATATACTATTTTTTTATCGTAATATATTTTATTTACTTTTTGATCAATTTAGTACAACCTAGATAGGTGCTCGATATTCTCGCTACATTTTATTAGTTTTTTTAAATATTTCTAAAAATTATCGTATCATCAGTGATTTTTAATCTTCTACCTATATTCTGTTATTACTCCATTTCAGTTCGTGGCCCCCTGAGAAAGAAATACAAAGCGTGAGAGAAACCAGAGAACTCGTCAGCTAATTCATTGACTTGTACTACTGCCAAATAAAATTCTTCATTGCTTGAAAGCTAAGTTTCCTACGAAACTTTTTTCATCGTGCCGATACCTAGAAAATCGATTCTACAAATATATGCAAGACGTAAACAAGAATTGCAAGGAACAACGAATAGAAAATGAATGCAAGAAGCGGCTGACCCGTAACGATCGACAGCATTATAGTTTGCGTTTCTTTTGATTTTTATTTCATTAAAGTCCTAATTTTCTATTTTTATCAAAGTCTCTGGTTTGTATATTCCTTTCAATTCTCGTTCTCATTCCACATACATCTCGACAGCTTCCAGAGAGGAACAAGAGCAAAGAAACTTTTCCAAGGAACAATGAATACCGTTTATTTGCTCTTATCGTTCTTCGTTTTAACAGCGGAGAAACTCGCTGCACGGAAGTTGCACGATGTTTTCCACGAAGTCGGGTATGACGGTCAGCCACGGCATTTAACTCGATCTCGAATCAACGTCCGACAGTCACCGCGAAAAGGTGTAAGACCAGAAACTGAGTAAACCGTGGCGCAACCGCGTGCCGGTAAATTTCCAAAATAAACGAAAACCTCGAAGCTGTCAAGTGCACATGGTGGCTGGTACGAGCCGTGGAAATCAATTGTAGTTTCGTGTCCGGCGGATTGCCAGTGCCGAAACAGCGACCGCTCCCTCGCGAACCAGGTGTTCAAGGGGATCGCACGATATCCGGCATCCGTTGTAACAAATAAAAAGGAGAAATACCCAAAGTCGATTTTCTCAGAAACCCTTAAATGAGAGAACGTTGTTCTCTTATTTCCGCCATCTGTCAAATAATTCTGGTATATCCTTCTTTAGCCTTTTTCACACCATCAACTTTCAACGATGTTAAAGCTGTACTTTTCGACAGTAAAATTTTAAACTTCTTGTCAAATAATTACTAACCTAGTCGTGTATTTGACGTGAAGTTCAAATTAACACTGTACAGTGGAATTTGTATCCTGGAGAAATTCCAATTTTTGGGGGGCAGTTGACATGAACAATTCGCACAGATTCTCTGATATTAATTCCCATCCAGAATTATCCCACTTCAAGTATACTTCGGAGAACTTGAAACTAATGAAACCGCATAGAACGTTGGAAATTCGCCTAGTGATTCCAATTCAATGACCAAGTTAATCGTAGCGAAAAAGAGGAAAGGAGGAGAAGAGGAATGTAGAAAAATATGCAGTGGCATTCGAGCCACGTTCTGGCAACTGCTACGGCGATAACGATAAGGAATCGACTTACCACGACGGAAATAATGATCGGCCGAGACCACGCGTGTCACGTTAGCTGTGTACTTGATGGCCGTTCGGTGAAATAACACGGTCACCAATCGGACGATCGTAAATCGAGCGCGTAACCCGGAACAATAATCAGAAGTCGAGGCACGGCGCTGTTTTAGATTTGATTAGACGTGTTGAAACGAGGTCGCAACCGTGTTCGCCTTATCGCATTAATTCGCGAATCGAACTCTCCTCTCAGGCTAATTACGTTCGACCTAACTGCCACGCGACACGATGCACGCCGACTTTTTTCCTATTTTTCCTTTTTTTGCTAAACACCAACTGTAGTGTATGTTCGGTGGCATTCTGTTCGACGAGTGTCAGACTGTTTTATCCGAGGAAGATTTGGAGACATTTCCGAAGAAGAATCTGACTGATCATTCAAAATCAGATCCACGTAGGATTTATATAACTTTAAATGCTTTGCTTGGAACATCCTATAGAAGCTAAAGAACCGCGTGTAAAAATATATGCGTGTAAAAAGATATTATACAAACATTTCAACGTGATAAGTCTACCATTCGCTTGATCTCTATAAAATATTCTACTCAGGAATCTGTTCTAAAAATCTACGCGAATTTTAATTTTTAATAAAACTCGAGGGCTTCGGTGGACGCAATCCTTGTTTCAATACCTTCACGATTCCTGACTGAATTATTTAATAAATTCTCAACACTCGTGCGTGATTGAATTATTTATTAAATTCTCGCCGGAGTGGTCGGCGTATTTTCGACCGCAGGCGATATAATCGAGAAAGAGGAGAGAAAACGCGAGTAGCATTATCAATCGTCGCCGGCGTGAGTTTCCGCGCTCGGTATTAGCACCGCGCGACTTTTAACGATTTGCATTCCTCGCCGCGCTTGGCAAATTCCTTTAGTCGACTTGGGAATGAAGTTTAACTTGTCCGGAATGAAAATTAATGCTCGCTGAACATCGTGTTCAGCCCTTTGGTTGTAAAACGCGCACGCGTCCAGTTCCGGCTGATAAAACCGCGTCGCTATTTTGCTAGCCGAACTTCCTTCTCGTTAAATATTTTTCTCCGCCTGGAAATCGCCGTGAACCTGCATTCTGCGAAGCGGCATTAAATCGCTGATAATGCCAAACTCTGTCTCAACTGGCTCCAAGAGTCAACGAACTATAATAGGGGGAACATTCTTCTGTGAAACGTGAAACTATTCGAACAGTCGCCGTAGGGAAACGTTCATATAGTACAATGATTTAGTATGTTGCGCACGTACAATGGTTCGTTATATTATAATATCTAGAATACAATATCGTGCTATATAAACTGTATAATAAGACACAGTTATCGTGACTGTGTCGATGAAATTTGAAACCAATTTGAAAATGTATATAGAAACTACAAGAGATTTATTGCAAAATATATATCTGTTTAAAAATTAGTATACAGCATGAACAATCATTTGAAGCAAATTGTAAATTATGAATATTATATCAGCACATGCTTGTATTAAATATCTTGTAATTTGTATACGTGTTTTTCGATTGATCTTAAACTTGATCGATGTAATCTTCACACTCGTCTCTTGTGAAATTTCAAAATTTTTTTCAAATGAAATTCACATTACGCGAATAAAACTTCTTCCACGATGATTATTCGAATATTTTCGCGAGTCACTGTACGTCACCTTGACGAATATTCGTCCAGCCGACTGTATCGCGTCACGCGAACAAGATCACGTGTTGCACCCGTGAAATCTTTAAAAAAAAAAAGAACGAGAAACCAAAGGAACTCCCGTGAGAATCCAACTCCCCCTCCCGTTGAAAAATCGGAGTGGAAATCACACGAGAATTCTCAGAATCACACGAATTTCGAAAGTGATCGACTCGCTCGTCGATTTTTGTTATTTCATCTTGGTATTCAATAAGCGGAAGCCTGGCAGCAATCCGACATTCCTACAACAGTTCCCAGGAGTTGGTCCTGAAACCGAGTTTCTCTATTATCTCGAAATCTCCCTGGAGAGATATACGTGCACAATAGGTTTTCCATGACCAGCTTCCAGTTGGAACGTGTTAAATGCTGATCACGGGAACACGATATCCAGCTTGGAGCTATCCGAGAACCTTTGATATTAAACGGACAGGACTTGCAGAGGGCTATTACGGTCCGTTTAATTCATCGTCCCTGCGGCTTTCGTGTTTCATCGGCGACGATTCTCGACTCTGTCGTGATGTCGTGTCGCGACACGCCGCGATTCCGCGATTTTACGCGGTGTTTCTCATCGACAGACGCCAGTGGAAGAACGACGTCTCAGACGTTGAAGACTTATGCACAGCACGTTAATTAACAACGTCTGCCGCGGTGAGGAGCTGCATTCGAGGAAAATGAAGGACGCGAAACGGTGAGAATCGAGAACGGCGGAATCGCGCGTCGAAAACGCTCGTCGGGAACAGCGAATCTGGTATTCGACAACAATGAAACAAGTAGCTTAAGAGGTTGAAAGCTCTGTTCCCATTATTATCGGATAAACTGGCAATCTGCTTATGTCTCTCGGAGTAGCTTCTTGATGGTACGAGTCTGCTCGCTGCAGACTGTTCCGCCCGCGGATGAATTTGTTCCATCCGTTTATTGCCGCACTCGAGCCATTAATTAATTAATTAACTAATTACGGTGTATCGTGCGGAATGGATTCGCGCGAGCCCAATCGCGTTCAACGTTCGTTAGCGTTAGAAAGGTGGAATTTCTATCGACGTTTCAACGTTTCTTTTGTAACCGGTACTCGTTACAAACTCGCCCTCTATCAATTTTAATTCGGATGTTAATTGCTCGCAGCAACAAGCTCTTGCACGCTTGTTAATGTTTCAATGGTAACAAGCATTTGCTTAATTGCCGACTAGGCTAACAGTTTCAATGTTAAATAAGACTCCGTTCGCCGCTATTATTTTATTGCCGTGCAGCGTTATTCGGTAATTATCGCGTTGCATGTAGGTACATGTCGGTACGATCGTTAAGTAAACTTTACGTAGAAACTATCCTATAGATTGAATAACCATCCAAGGTTGGTTATCTTTTGACGTATTACGAATTACGCTTCTGATGAAGGTACAAATCACGGTTCTGATTTAAAGGGACAAACAAATTGTTCCCCTACGTTTTTCCAAATTTAATTTCCTTTTCACTAGCTTGTTACATTTAAATTCTTAATTTTAAATTCTTTAAATCGTAGCGAAAAAGACCGAAGAAAGGATTAATAAGGCACAGGGTTAATATCATCGTTTCACTGTCACTGGTCACTGTTCCACGAGATTTTACAACGAAAATATATAGGGGTAGACTCTTCTACATGTAGAAAGGTGGCTGAAAATGTAGAATAAAAGTTTTGACGCCATGCTGCAGGGAAAAATCGAGTTTGAACATATTTAATCTACAGTTGGCCCAGTGCTCGCGTGCTCGACGAATTTTTAATTCGGATTTTTATTCCGAAAGTGAGATTCTAGAATCTCTAAATTTCACTTCGCGCTCTCACCTCCTATCGAGTCTTCGTTAGATGTAACACTATTTTCTACAATGTCTTTTCTTACCGCGAGTCTTTGCGTAGTCACGAAAATAGAAATTTACACAAACGTGCATGGTCTATTAACGTTTTCAAACTCGATTTCCTGGGAAAACGAGACTCAGGAGAACAGTATGTTTTCTACCTTGTGTCAAGAGAAGGAAAGAAAGAGGGCACATTAGGAGAATTTTCTTGTATTTACTCTTAGTAAGCAGCTACTTAGTAAAATCAACAGAGAGCATCACATTGTCCTGAGTGGAATCACGAACTCGCACGTTTCATCACGCTCCCTCTCTCTCTCTCTTTCTCTCTCATTATTACACTAGATCTTCATGTAATTTCATGAAATTTTATGCAACGCAATTAACAGGTAGAAATTTGTTTTCACTATTAAATGCTGTTACATTCACACTTGTTTTTGCATCGCCAATGTTTAAACACACTTGGAGATGGTTGACTGTGACGAATCACATTTAAATGTCTGAAATACTTCAACGACGTAATTGAAAATCTAACACTTAGATTTCAGAATTTTTACGCATTTATGGAAAGTTACACGTGAAAGAATATACACACAAAAAAAAGAAAAAATTATGGTAAATATGGTCCACTGTTAAAAGAATCATGAAACCAACGAAGATTTCTTTCGGAAATAAGATCGTGTTCAATATTAGCCACCGAGTGAATAGGTTCGACTTTCCATACGGATAAAAATCCGTAGACTGCTTATTACCAATGTATCTGCGTTCGTGATATATACGAGCAAATAGCCGTGTCTCGCGAGAGTCCAAGAGGTTCTCTCGGTTACATACGCTCGTCGCAAAATTCGAGATAAGACGACGTTCCGATAAATAGATCGTCGGTACCTGGAACGGCAGGATGAGGCAGAATTTTCTCCACTTATAATGCCGTGCTACTGCTGCCAGATGTATTCGTGTCTGGAGACCTTGATCGAGTGCTATATCGATCGGCTTCTCTTCCGACACCGGGAGATACGCATTTCGATTGGCGTACATTCACGAAAATGCGAAACGACGTCTCGTTTCCTGGGACGAACGAAGGCAATGGATTTCAGCTGTATGAAAATCGCATCGTCACGGCACTTTTATTCATCCGCGAAATCCCGTGACTCTCGTTTTTCGCTTGCTTGAATGGCGTTATTTGTTGATTTTTAATAGAACCTCACGTTTGGTTCGGAGTCTAATTTCTTAAGGTTTCCGCGAAACATTTCCCAAAGACGTGATTCCGATTTTTTAAATTGAATTTGGATCATCAATAACCTACCAAATATTAGGTTCTCAGGTATTTTTCACTGCTTTTGTCATGTATGATTCTTTTACAATATTTAACAATATTTTTAAATATTTACAATATTTATAATATTTATAATATTTTTCTCGCCATTTAATTCTCAGATTTTCTTTTTTCCACCACTATACGTCAACTTTTTGTAAAAAATGAATTCGTAGAAATGAAGAATCTGTTATTTTTTTTTTTTTTTTGAGAACTGAAATATTTATACGATGAAATACAAAAAAAAAAAGAAGTGAATAAAGAGTACATAAAAAGTTCGCAGTTTCAATTTCTGAAGAACGTACTAGTGATCGCCAATGCCAAAGCAACTGGAGAGATCCACTTTAACAATTATACGGGGGAAGAGATATAATCGTTCTTTCAAATGCGAGAGGAAATCGAGTAACGAGCACTTCTGCGCCGGAGACCCTTATAAATTAATTTTTCCGGCGAAAAATGGTGCCCGGTTTCATTGTTTCGTTCCACCTCCAGCCGGTATCAATCACTTACGAATACAGCCGGCCGTCGTACACCAGAGACTTTTCTTATCCGCGAAATTAGAACCGCAGGCGATCATAAATTACTCGACAACGCGGCCTGACCCGACAGCCACCGATTCTTCTTCCAGTTTATCTCTCCTTAGCCTGTTTAAAAACGCACGATAAAATCCAAATACCGAATCTCATCCATGGCAAATCCATTCATTATAGTCCGTAAGCAGGTAAGCGACCGAAAGATTAATATTTGCGTTTTCAACTTCTGTGATGGAAAAAGAGAAAGAAAAAAAGGAATAGCCGAGCACAAATTGATACTGAAACATAAGGAATGTATGTTCCACGATCTCGATCTTTCTAAAATTTCAATATAGACAGACTCTTTAGGAAGCTTTTGCAATGACAAGTTTTCATCCACCTTCGATTGTTTCTCCCTCGTTTGTATTAATTGACGTTATCTTAGCAGATATTGCTCGTAGAGAGACTAGAACCGAAGCATTTAATTGAATAGATCCCCACTTTCGTTTGAAATATGTACCTGCGATTAATATTGCACGTCGTTGCCCGTGGCCAATATCGAATTTAATTCGTCTTGTTTGAGATATATTTTCCGTATTTGAACTGTGTTCAAATACTAATGGACGGTGGTGTATGTTTCACCAGGAGTCTCGCGTGCAGGACGTATGAATATCAGATGCGTCGGGTCGCGACAAAGCAAACCGCCACCAAAAAAAAAAGTCACACAACCAGCCGACGTTTACAATAGGTCGTCATGCATCGGGACGCATGTACTATTAACGAGTTAGCCGACGACCAAGTTTCCGCGAAATCGTGTTTATCCAGTATCGCCTGCAACTCTTCTCTCTCCCTCTCCTCTCGGTTTTTCTCTTTCTCTCTGCGGCCAACATTGTGCACCGGGCTCGTTTGTATTCGCGGACACGAAAAAATAGTGGCACGAGCACCACGGGGCTGCAGGGCGTGCTACTTTCACGGCATTCACTCGACCTGATCGATACGTCGGAGGCCGTGACACTTGCCGTGCCGTGGAAACCACCCTCCCAACCCTCCCCCCGTGGCCAAGAATCGTTCCGAGCCGCCGTTCACCCCGAGGCACGCTCTTTAAAGCGCTTTCCCGAAAGTTCCCCGAATTAAAATTTTATCCCGTTCCGTTTATAAACGTCTTCACTCTCGCGCGAGATTTGTCGACAATCGAAACGTCGAGAAGGTAAACGTTGCAAACGGGGATTCTCAGCTGGAGGAAAAATTTAGGGTTCTGTCGGGTTTACGCTCTCCGCACCGAGTGTTCGGAGTTTTTCGGTGTTCGACGAGGTAGTCGAATTTATTTGTTTATTTATTCATTCGTGTGCAGGCTCGTTTAGACGTTTGGATGAATTTAGGATTTCGAAGGGAATAATCCAAAGACTTTGAAATTGATTATATTTATGTAAAGAGTGGAAATGGAAATTATAATTGCGATATTTTTTTTTCAAGAACGAAAGATACCCCTTGTAGATTTACACCTAGCTCTAGAAATAAATTATACTGAAATTTCACAGTTTTTTCAACCTATTTCTCAGAAACTTGCGTTTCAGTTTTTATTTCCCTTTTAATTTACACCTTCTATTATTTTCACAAAAAGTATTGAAATTCCTCCGCTACTAATTACGATTCTACCCAGTCTCAAAAATAAATTACTTTAATGTTTAAAATTACGAAGTTATTTTCACGGAAAGAGAATCGTGTCGTTCCTTTGTTTTATTCTCTCGTAGAGAAATACCCAAACGCTCATTACCGACGTGTGTGCGTACCAGTGCGAATTGTCTAGCATTTCAACACCTGAATTTTCACCTCTAATATTCGTGCCTGTAATGAATTTTCCCTGCCCTTTTTTTTTTTAACAACGCGTAACAAAGTGGAACGAGTATGCGATGGACGATGGTTGAAAATGCGGTTGAAAACGCGGTTTCACGCAACGAAACGGGCGATCCGCGGCCCCGGCGCTTCTTGTCTCGGGTGTAATAATTAAATAGCGAGAACAGTAGGTGCGAATGGGCGCGATCGTGCGAAATAAATTGATCGGTCGATGGCTGGATTCTCGTGGAGATTAACAAGGTTACTGAAGTCCGTCGATTAAACCTAATTTGCGATAAAACAGGCACGAGCCCCCCGAGGTAATTTTACGCGCGCCTATGCACCGAGCGTGGCAGTATTGCCACGGTCGTTCGTGGGGAAATTTGGCTCGAGGACGCGAACGAAATATTCCCGCGGAATAATCTAAACGAAGGATCGCTAATAGTGCCAATTTTTTTTTCTTTTTTTAATTGCATACGCGTTGATAAAACTTTGAAACGATATATGCAAAGATACGTGCACTTTTGTGCAAACATTGCGTGACACTGAGGCTAAAGTATACGCTACAAGGTCGCTGTATACTTATTATAATGCATCTATAATTGAGTGCACTGTGCAATTTCTATAAGCAACGTTGCATAGCCCGGACTATGGCAACTACCGCGATGTGTGTCCATAGTTGACTTTAGTAACCAGTTAGTATTCGATAAGGGACGTACACCCATGTTTGTAAGAATGAGGACATGTTCTTAGCGAGATATTTATGTTTGAATGTGAGTGATCCATCGAGGTTTAGGTTAGGAAGTAGTGGATTATTAATTCTATGACTGAGGGGACCCTTAGAATGTATGTGTGTGTAGAAAATATGGAAAATATTTCTCTTATTTTAAGATATTCTGAAACTGTTGTTATGCCTTTGCCTACTGTGACCAATGCTGGCTATCAAATATTAATCGTCTTCTTCTTTGATTCCTGTATTTACAATTGGGTCAAATTATCAAGGGACCGATTAATCCAGCAGACGTATGCATTCATGCGAGATAATCGTGCAAGAATCAGTAGATTAGTAATTAATTAGGATTTGAGAAAATTACAAGATAAGTACTAAGTAAAATTTCTACGCAAATTCATTCTTTTAAGGATATAATTAAAAAAGCAGAATTTCAATGGAAACTGCCTTTAAATCAAATATTGTGGAAAGCATTACACTTTGGATATTATACACAACGTTGCATTTTCAAATTTCCTCTAACACATAAAAATTCCAAACCAGTCTAATGAAAAACTTCGTTGGACTTTAGTTATGCTTCTCAAAAACTAAAAAGCGTCTCAAGCTTAGACAAAACTAACGAAAGAAAATTCTTACTGTAAGTATGCGTATACTCTCCAATTAAATCATCGTGTTGAACGTCTTTAACTTGGTCTCAGCTGAATGTGAGAAGAAAGCATAAAAATTTAAGGAACGTAGCGAACTCCAACGATATTCAAATACCACAGAGTCACCGTATATTATCTCGTATATATTAATATTTCTCCCAAGCGGTTACTCTCGACAGCGCGCGTTACCGTCGACCGGATGTTTAAAGACTGTTCGATATCGAGGCTTGCACTAAATTTTATGGTCGTTCGGGACAGAAGAGAAGACACGTACAGCTAAACGGATTCGGTAGGGGAACGCCTCCTAAGGCGACACAAGAGCGCGATAAGAATGGAAGAACGCGACATTGTTGGTCCGTATCTCACGGCGGTAGAGACGACGTTGGAAAAATATCTCGACAATGCCGATGACAAGCGGCTTCTGAACGTTATCTGTAAGCCAGCGAGGATGGTTGCGAGCCGAAGAAATCTCGGTTACCGCCACCTGTCCCCACCTCTTTTCGCCGTGGCCGTGTAGGCAAGATGAAAAGGCCGCATTCAAGTTTACGACCTGTTCGCGGTATTTAATGGGAGCTGAAACGTCTGCGTGTCTTTTCTCGCCAATTCTCGCAGCTGGCGCATGTGCTCGTAAACGTTCCACGGTTTGTTTCCTTGCCCCTGGTATTGAGCCGTATTTCCCCAGTCCCGGGTCTTCTGGATACTCGGAATTAATTGGCGCGGAATTCGAGTGTGTCCTGGCTGTCTACGTGCTACGTACACGAGGTATTAAATGCAAATATCAGGTGCACGCAGTAAGTCCGCAGGTGTTGGAAAAGGCTCGCAGGAAACGAAGTTCTTACTGTACGTTGAAATGTTCAAAGCTGTCGTTACAACGAAGACGGAAAGGAAACAACTTTCTATCGAGATATTCCACTTCGTGAGTGACACGATTCTGCGATCTCTCGAGACGCCAACGATATTCGAAATTATCGAAACTGCTGTTGTCAAACCGCGAGTTCAAAGGAACCAAAGACATCCGTTCGCCTCGGTTCGAGGTCAACTCGAAGTGCAAACACGTCGTCTCGAATTCACTGCGAATCACAGGACACGCTTATCCGGGATTCACTTTATCGGACAGTTAAATTGGGAATCGTAGGAAAATGCGGTTAGTCTTCGCCGGAGTTAATATCTGTCCCGCGTTTAGCGATCTCCGGAGACGTTACGGTACTCTACGGATCCATCGATCGAACGCGAAGCCACCAAAGGGGAACCACGCTCGCCTGATTACCGCGAGATTGCGATTTACGATCACCGAGGATCTCATTTTGACCGACGATCGATCCCAATTTTTTCTCGGTTTACTCCAGTCGTTCGGCTTGGTTTACGTTCCATTGAAAGCGGAAGCGTTTACCGAATTTACGGTGTCTGTCACAGTAAAACTCTCTGTTGTTCCACGCGTTCGATCTAAATCGCTTCTGTTTCAGGATAGAAAGAGGAAGAGGATCTTTGATTCTCAAAGGCAAAATATCAGATTAATCGTGTAAATTATTAATTTCAGAATCACTTTAAGAGCTTCCTAGGAGAAGATAAAATAGTTAATGACAAATTACGTTGAAAGCTCTGGTTCTTTTATTATAGCAATTAGCTAATTGTAATATAATATTAGGTAAACCTGTTGGCTTTATCATTAACGTTTGAATTGATAATTATAATGAAAAACTTTATTCCCATTATATCTGCAAAATAAAATAAAACATTTACTGAGAAACAAATGTTTCATTTCGCGAGTAATTTTACATTTTATCTTGTTTGTTTGTACATTTGAACATGTGACAAAGGAAAAGGAAATACCAGGGACAAGGATAATCAAATATTTAAAAAAAAAGTTAAGAAAGCACAGCTGGTTGAAGAAAGAATCTAATAATTTAAAAATCTAAATAACAAAGAGATCGGAGGACAGGAATTTATCGGAGGAATTAACGCGGTCGAACAAAAAAAAGAAAAAAAAGAAAAAGGAAAGGAAAAAAGGGAACAAGGTTGGACGATGTTCGGCACGATGCGGAAGCGTCTCGATAGAGGCAGCATCGCGTTCGATCGGCCATTTCTCCCGGGTGCGTGTATTTCAGTGGTTAAAGGTGGTACGCGAGTGTCGCATTGCAGTGCTCTCATCCCTAAAATTGGAACTTGTATGTAGCCAGAACGACACGACCTCCACGGCAGACGCAACGGTAGCCGCCATTGTAAGGTGATGCGGCGATAATTTATCGCATTTCGAGCGCAAAATCAATTCGTTTCGTTCCCTCTCCCCCCCCCCCCCCCCCCCCCCCCCCCCTCGTCACCCTAAACGAAATGGCTGTCCGTCGACTGGAACTGCAGGAGAAACCATACGCGCTGATGTTCAGTAACGAAAACGATCTCGCGATTATCCGGCCTGCGCGTGCAATTACGAAAAGCAAATTCCAAGCGTACACCGAATAAACCGTGGTGGTTTATTCGAGCAGAAACATTAAGAAGAACAAACTCTACAGCGAGACGTTTAACACGTGTTCTTCTCCTGGTGTGATGGAATGTCATTTGAGAAGCAGAAATTGCACCTCTCTTGTGAAAGGCAGATAATGAAAGGGACAAGCGCGAAACCGTCGGTAGGGATAGGGTGGCGAAACCAGTGGGGGAGTTAAAACGAAGAAAGAATGAAATGGCACCGACACCGGTGGAGAATATTAATTAAGAACGAAGTACAGGGTGTATTCTGTAGTGATCGATATATCTTGAATGAATTGCGTTAAAATTCTTGTGAAACGGGTGGAAATTTTTGAAGGAATGTGCAGCGGTACAGTATACTGTTCAGCAATTAATATCATAGATGAAAATGCCTGCACCAGGAAATGTAAATTAGCTGGAATACATCTAGAAACTTTTAAACATGTACGCAAAAATCAATATATATACAAATATATATTGTAACTTTGAAAATATTAATTTTTCAATTCATGTTTGTTAGAACCATTTGTATCGTTTAATATTGATTCAGAACTCTTTTCAAAGTTACAATATGTATATATTGATTTTTGCGTACATGTTTAAAAGTTTCTAGATGTATTCCAACTAATTCCACTAAAATTTACATTTTCTAGCATTTATATATATTATATATATGTATAAATTCTGCCACTTCTTTCTCTCTCATCATTTTTCCATAAATCGGCAAAACGAGGGCAAATCGGAAATAGTCCTCCGCCCGTCTATCTTCATTTTATGCCGATCAAACGTTTCGTTAATACGTAATCGAGAGCCCATAATAAATAGGTCAATCGCCATGACTCGATTCTTCTTCCACGATATTGAATAATCGATGTTCAACAACGTTCGGAATAATCTTTCGAGCGGAAAAACAGCGTTGTCCTCTTTTTGTTCATTTTGAACGAATGGTGGCCAGGCTGTGTCTTCCACCGTTCGCCCGCAAAACCGGAACAAAGAAGAAGTGGTTCGCGTGATTTCCGAAACGAAACCAATTACACGATTTAACACGCGGATTCCCCGGCCGCCGTTTCGTTTCGTTTCGTTTCGTTTTGTTTCGTCGAATCTGAGTGTTCGGCGGCGTAGAAAGGAGAAATTATCTTGTCCCTCTCTCGTCAGAGTTCAACCTCGGACGTGGATAAAGATCCGGTTTTATCGATTGTCTCGAGGCAACCGCAATTTTCAACAGCTTGTTTAAGCGTTTCAAAGCGTGGCTTTCGACTTATACCTTCGCTTCCTTTTCGATGGCCGACGTTTGAGTAGCTGTAAGTTCGAAACCACTAAAAAGTTGGCGGCGAAGTTTCCTCAATGAAACAAGTTTCCCTTCCGCGGGGCCAATATTTGTCGATGACGCTTTGATTGGACAGTTTTTCCATCAAAGTTGCTGTAACTTCGCTGATTCTTGTTGACCTGCAACGAGTACAGCGGACAAGTACGATAAATATCGTAAGTAGTCGTCCGGCTTACTAGAATTCACGACAGCTTGCAAATTGTTCAAACGCAAACTTATGGTATCGAGATGGTGTTAAGGAAGATTACACGTTTCTTAAGCAGGAGATTTAATCTCTATGAAGTCTTCAATCACAGTTGAGGTGATTTCATAAGATGAAACGGTCACGTTTTAATTGACGATCCAGAGTGAAAATTTTAGATTCTACTTAAATAAATATAAATAATAATTGAACAAATAATCTATAAATTTAAGACTAATTAATCTTTATCCGTTTCTTGTCTCTCAAATTTTCTTTTGTCCGTCATGGCAGATTTTCCTCGCTAAACACAATGATTTATAATTATTCAACAATATTCTCTAATTTGTCCATCGGACATAAAATACACCAGTCGTAAATTCGTCCCTTGTTACGTTTCTCTGCATGATTTCTATTAATCCGACTTTGTGAAACGTGGCGTTGACGTCGGTCGCGGTGAATGATGATACGTTGTAATTTTGGAAATTTCAATTAACGTCGCGGATTCGAGATATCCGACGATCGTAATTATATAGATAGTAATTAATATTGATGCACCTGAATGTTACTGCAACTACAACCTAAATTGATAGTAATTCACTGAATAAACAAATTGTTAACGTAAGCTGTCTAATATTTTGACGATATAACCGCGTATTGTTCGGATTTCCGAAATTTATCCAATATTATAGATACGCCCCCGTCTTTTTTCGTATCGCGATGAAATCTGGCACGTAGATAGCAATTTGATGATAATTACGATATCGATACTTTTGGGCAGGCAAATTGGAGCCCGAAATTTATGAGATGTTTATCGCGGCAGGCATATGCAACGAAATCGTTTATGCGTATAATCTGCGATGTTATAAGTGAGACGCCTGCATTGTTGATATTACAAAATTCACAGATAAAAAGAGAAAAGCGATGGATTCATTGTTTTTATACTTTTAATTCTCTTCGTTTATATTGTTTGAGTAAGAGCGTAGAGATTGTTTCTGTTTTTCGAAACGTTGCAAATTTTTCCAGGTAAATCTGCCACGTTCTGATTTCTCGTTTAGTTTGTGGAATTCCGGTTGTTCGAAGTTATCGAAAAATAATTATTTTTTTCTTATATTTCGTTTTTAATTTCCCTCCTCCTCCCCCCATTTTCCCGCTTAATAGGCACTAGGTTCGGAAAAATAAATTCAACCGGAAAAAACCAATGAATTGAGAATTAACCAATATGAAGCTCTAGTCTACTGCCATAATAACTATTGGATTCCTCCGTAATGATTTATTAATTTATTAGTTTAAGTGTTATATTGGAAATAGTTTGAGCGGAGGTACGCACCACTGGTTCAATTTATAGGGAATTGAAAACAGAAAATTACACAGAATCGTGAAAAAACATATATGTATATATATCCATTTATCCAAAGTATGAGAAACAATTTTCCACCGAGTTTAAATCCGCAGTCCAGTAATGACAAAATGTAATAGATAGACTGATAAATCAAACAGAGTGGTATTGCTGTGGAATGTGACTGCCGTTGGCAGCTGTTTTCTGTATTCTACAGGGCTGGCAGGAATTGAAATAAAAGCACGTCTCTACACGCGAATATTATCATCGAATTCCAACAACAATATTTTCCACAACGTAGCTTTCGCAAAACAGCAAAAGGAGTCGGTGAAATAGTTGAAAAAATAAATAATTTCCATCACACGTGTACGTACATACGTAGAAATCTAAAAATGCAATATTTCTCTCTTCCACGTATGGACCTACGTTGGCCCACGAAAAATATTCCCTACACCGAGGAAACGAGATTCACGCGTTCGTCGTTCAATTAAACATACACGAGAGAGAGAAAGAGAGAATTTCCACTCGTACACGCGGAAAATTCTGCGAAATCTGGCCCGACAGATGCAAGAAATCTACCAACTCCTCGCAGTTGGTAGAACGTCTACCGACGGAACACGACTGTTCGGGCAAAGAGGATTTTCAAGGGTGAATTTTCGTATTTGTGGAATTTCGTGTTTCTTAAACGCAGCTCGAGGCTCCGCTCTGCAACGTCGCGAAGTCTCGCCGTCGGAGTAAATCCGTCTGCAAATATACGCGGTAGTTGCATGAATGAAGCTTAATCCGACTCGCGAGCACGTGGCACGGGCGTTCGCCATTCCGCAAACACGACGTATGCCGCAGCGTCGCGAAACGTTGCGAACGATCGACGCGAACGAAACGTCAGTGTGAAATCGAAACGGCAGTAAAGTTTTTAACGTTGACAACGGCCGGCCCCTCCTTTCGTTCCGAACGTTCCTCATTCATTTCCATGCGACGGTCGAACGTGCTTCAACTGCGAACTCGAAACGCGACGCGGATGTGTAACCCGGGAGGCGAAAATACACGGGGTTGCGAGAGACGGTGGCGGAAAGTTCGAGAGCTCAACGTTCCCTTTGGGCCGCGATATTATTGTCGCGATTCGCCGAGAATGCTTTGCCCCGGGAAAATGAAAATACAGTGGCTCGTGGCAAGGTATTCGAGCCCTTATTGCGGAGAACTTTTATGAAAAGTGCTGCCCCGCGCGAGACACTTTGCAGTTTTATTAACGCTGTAATGAAATTCTAAAACTGATCTGAAAGTGTAGATATAAATATTTATCTGACCAGACGATGACAGTTTGTACAATCAACTAAATGTTAATTAAACTTGGTGTTGCTTTACTTTACGCGACAGAAGTTCGAATTCAAAAGTTTCCAGTCTAACTGAAAACAGAGTTCAGAGAAACGGAGAAGCTACGAGACACAGATTTATTTGAGAAACATGCATTTGAGAAGTATAAAGTATTAAGAAATACAAATCCGCGCACGGCACGATATATCTATATATCTATATATATATCGATAAAAGGTTTCCACGACATTTGTCCCGACATTTCCGCGAGCAGTCGTAAGCTCTCCGCGTAGAAATTGTTGAAGTGAAATCCCTAGACATCGATTAACGCGGTTTAATCTCTCCTGGCGGCAACGAAGCAATTATTTCTTCATCTACTTTCATGAGTCCGGCGTCCACGTTCACGGGGGCGATAATTGAAATTCGATGGTTTATTAAAGGCTGACACGAGCAAGCCAGCAACGATGCTGGAATTTTTATCAGCAGCAATGTTAGCGCATACGGCTGCCGATGAAAAACCGCCCCTTTTATCATAATACCCTCGAGTATTCAGTGATCGAGCCATTAAAAAACTGATAATCTCACGTTGCTGCTGTTCCGAACGATATTTTCGAAAGTATCGCTCCGCTTCGCGGGCGCGTCGCTTTAAGGCGTCGCTTTAGCGAATCATTAAGTGAAAAGTTTCCCCAGGGCGCGGCTCATCGGCCGTGTAAATTAATTTCATCGCTCCTTCTTCTCACTTGGTTTTCACCGACCGAACTTCCTTCGTTTAGTCGGGAATTTTCTCGAACGTGAATCGCGATCAATCGCGACTGTTACAATTCCCAGTGGCCCGACGATACCGCTCAGGAATGAAGAATCGGGCTTTTTCGCGAAATATTTATTTCCTACTTTTTTCTTTTTATGTTCGACAAAGTTTGCCGCCGTAATCATCATGCTCGTAACGCCGAAAATACGGCCTGTAGAAATTTCCGCTCGCAGGGAGAAATCGAACACCAATTACGGGTCTCGAGCCTGCTCATTAATTCCTCCGCGGATAAATTCGATGTCGCAACAAATAAGGAATAAATTGGCGGAGCGTTAATTAATATTCATGGGTAACGGGGGAAGCGCGAGCGCGAGTGCGAGTGCGAGCGCGAAATCACTGTCACGGGTCTCTTGAATTCGTTCGATTGTTTACGTGTAATGGCCGGCACAACAATTACGTCAAGGATATCTTCCACTCGGCGATCGCGCTCGCTCTCGCGCTTCTACCGGTCTTCGGAATAATGCTGCGAGCAATTAATTTTTTCCCTTCGCCATTGTCTCCGCCCGTGCTCCGCGAAGAGTATCATTATCCGCGCCATCTTCTTTTCTCCGCTAGCGGCGCGATGGAACATGCTTTCTGCCACTCGAGCCGACCTCTTTCTTCGGGCAGTTCTCTTCTATGGTGAACAGCAATTTTTCGCCATTAGACGAGCCCGCTCGTCGTTTGACGCGTGGCGAGAGGACCTCGCCTCTCCGAATTTCAGTCCTTTCCACGAGATCCTTGGCCTAGCCTTGCCGAATGTTCATTTCATTAATAACGTTCGTTTGATTCTCCAGTTTCACCGATGCGTTTCATCGCGCGTAATTCAATCGCGAATCGCTCGATAACGAGCGGAAAACGAGCGAGGAAAAATTTCATAGTGTTCGGGGAAACAACCCCGTAGGAAAGGAGCTGCGACGCGCGCCGGCTCTCCTCGATCGAATCTCAGTAGTACGTATCGACGATATATCACGCGCGGACGGGTAGCGAGGGAAAAAGTTTCAATTCCTCGTATATATTCTTCGCCACACGCGGGTATAATGGATCGCCGTATTTTCCATTCCAGGGGAATTGTCCTCTCCGACAGCTTGAAATTTCTGTTTCGTAAAATCACCCTTTATTTCCCTGGGCCATACGACGGTTGAAAATATCTTGCCGCGTTCATGAATTATTACGAGCGAATGCGTATAACCGATGATCGATTCCTCCTTCCCCCCTCCCCCTCCCCAAGGTTTCTTCGTCGCGCATTTTCCAATCAATGTTCAGTTGCACGGCCGTACCATATTTTCCAAGGAGTTTCACCCTCCCCCCTCCTCTCCGACCCGTGCTAGCTACCAAGTGCCTCGAATTTTACGAGCGTTCATTCTCTGGCTCGGAATAACCGGAACATTCCAATTTCTGCATATTCACAGGCCATTTCCTTGAAATTACCCACTCGCCGGATTTATAGCTGTACGAAATTTCCCTTTCGGGCCAGACGATCCTTTCTGCCCGTCTAATTTAATCGGTCAAATATACACGAGGTAAATATCTAAAAGCAAAACAGAAGACGTCTGGATATGTAAGAATCGGTCGAGCTTGTGGAAATTTGTTACTCACGTACATGACAGTTTTCGAACTGCCGTGGAAAACTCGATCCGGAAATGTATTGTAAATATATACGACTTGGAAAAGATTCACTGCGAACTTGTGTCAAATGAAAGACATAAAAACATGCAGCACGAATGGCGATCTCGAACATATGACGTGTATGCAAGTTTAATTATAGAAGTAACAGTTGATAAACAAAAATTTGTTTCGTTTATCAAATTACATGAAAAATATTTTATTTCATATTACGTGCGTTTTTCTTTTTTTTCTTTTTTACGAACCCATGAATATCCGTAATTTAATGACAAATATTTGATTATTCAATTCAATAAATATTTGCCAAATCACGTTTAACTTGCTAAAAATCAATAGTTAGTTCTCTCTGAAAAATAAATTCCGCTTAATATGTATTATTTCCTGTTCCGTCGCTTTCCATAAAAATTATTAGCAATTGTCCTACCATTTTAGAAATTGTTGGAACAGACAATACATTCCTACCACTGACAACAAAGTCACTTTCTGCGCAGAATCGCAAGACTGGCAAGCATCTCGGCTTTTCTCGCGATAACGCATCATCAATCAAAAAGGAAACATCCAATTTGGTCTCAATGTAATTAGCAGTTTTTGTCTTGTGACGAAAATGAGAAACAAAGGTCGTCCAAACGGAAGACACGTCTCCGCGCGGTGTCGACGTACGAGTCCGTTTCATCTCTCACCGAAGTCATCCCGCGCGGCTCGTTGATCGGCGGAATCATCGGCTTTTGTCGCACGTTTGTCGCGTTACAATCGCGTGCACGGTTGTACGAATCGAGGAATCGGCGAGAAGAAAACAGGTTTTTCCAGGCGCTGACGAGGCGACGCCGCGTTGGGATTCGTGGGAGCGACAAAGCCCGCGTAAATACACGAGCGGCGCGTAATTGTTCGGCACGAAGCGCGGGCGTCGCTTGTTCGCGCTTGATTTATTTGACTTCCGTGCTCGAACGGGGGCGCGCTCGCTCGGTCAGAGCACAAAGCTCTTCCAGATGAGCTCGAGCTACTTTCATTTCAATCGACGGCCTCGTTAATTTGCGATTGCGGATCCGAACGCTCGGCTATCGATATTAAAGCTCCCTCCACCCACCCTTCCCCCCTGCGGCATGCAGCCACGACAAAAGTTTTGGCGTGTGAACGCCGGGCGCGACTTTATTAATTAACCGCCTTTTCACCGGGTGACGCGCCGACCGGCCATTATTCGCCCGGTGCACGATTGATTAGACGTCTCGAAGATAATTGCCGGATCGCGGTGAATATTTATTAGAAATTACTCGATTGCCGCTGGCAGTGGAATTCGGGATCGATAACGATCGACCGTCAAATTGAAAGATTCGTTCGTTCTACCGTACGATGGAAGATACGATACGATAAAGAGAAAGGAAAATGACGAGACGAAAATGAAATTCTGTGGAGTTTGAAACATTCTTTTCGGAATTTCCAATCGGAATGACTTATCTCAGAAATTGATTGTTCTATCCCGGTTTGAACGAAAACCTGTTCCTTCTTTTCGACCTTAAAAAAAGAGAAAGAGAATGCACGATTCTTCGATTATACTTTTACTGATCCTTTAACTCTTTGACGTAGCGTAACAGTGGTTCCAGTCGTGTGTCGAGGACTGAAAGAATTTTTCTGACGAGGATCTCCTTGAATTGACGATCGAAGTAAGGAATAAAACGAATCCTGAGGTAATCAGAGACAGTGTTTACGGGAATATTTATTGGCAATTTTGCGAGGTTTTCGAATAATTTCCGAAGCAATCAGCGACGAGTCGTTTCACTAACAGGCGTGGAGAGGGGAGGGGAGAAGGGAGGCTCAGCCCGGGATGAAACCGTTCTCCGGGGTCGATATAATTTATTCGATCGTTAAAGCGATTGTAGAAGTTGTCTTCGTGCCGCGGGTGTACATTATCGCGCTGCCGGCTATATCGAAGGACGATAATTAATTGTGTTCGATTTTAATCTGCCGCTATAAATGGATTAGCGGTGCTTCATTTGTTACGGTAAATAAATTTTTCAGCCTGTTTGTAATAAATAAACGGTCGGATGCGCGGGCGAACGCGGCCAGGCGAAACGCAATAATCACCGGTGCTTCTGTCGTTTCTCGTTGCGCCTATTCGCCGTGACGTAGAATAATCCAAATAGCAGTCGCTTTCAATTAAAAATTTTCGTGGGAATTCGCGAGCGCTCACGCTCGCGTGCCCGATACTAATTCCGTGTTGTACAACATGTACAAAATACATGTATGTACATTCTGTACTGCCAAACTTTCGAACTGAATGTGTCTGTTTGTTGTTGGTGGTTCGTGAAAAAAAAAAAAAGTATATATTCAAACAGTTAGAAGCGTTGTGCAGGGAGAGTTTTGAAATTTCAACGAGAAACAACCGCTACGATTACGTTGATCCAATTTGATTCAATCTGACGATGAATGTAGAGAATTGTTATTGCGGACATATATTTAGCTTTTATGAAGTAAAATAGTACACAGCGTGAGCAGTCATCCAGAGTAACAAACGTTTCGCTGAATGTCGAGAAACACCGGATGCAATGGATTTTACCTGTCAACACGCACTCGAATTAACCATCTTGTAGATAATTTCATCGTAGTATCAACGAAAAATGTTTGAAGTGTGTCTCATACGATGCACACAATATCTTTGTAGCGTTGGTACACAACTGAGTCACTGAAATAAAAAACAACGAGGTTCTAAATATTGACGGTTCTAAAGACTCGAAATTTGGCCAAACAAATTTTACTCTTCGAGTGAAATACATATCCGCCGTCGACGTGTCGTGAGGAACGCGAAAATGTTCGAAGAGAGGGGAGAGGCGGTAGTTTGGCAGTACGCAATAAAAATCACACGATTCGAAGAAATCACAGACGCGAGGCACGCAACCCTCGGGGCCGTGATTGCGACGTAAACTTCCCTTCGGCGGAAACTTCGTTCATCGTTAGGAGAAACATCAATAGAGCCGAGGCCTGTGCAAGCTTTACGTCCGGGAGCTTTGTTTTCCATCGTCGTCTAGCTTCGACGAACGAGAGACAGAAAGGGAAAACAAAGGGGGAGGCCAATAACAATCCTTCTTAAAAGTTTGCGGGTACAGAGCCGCGCGGACCAGAGCGACACGTTCAAAGTTCCCGGGGTTACGGATGCGTGTTAATTGTCGTTCGTCTGACCGGCTCTCAACTTCCAAGCCTTCCTCAAGGAACATGAAACTCGGCAGCAAACTCGCGCCAATTACCGAAAGTCTCGGTCAAAAGGTGTTTCTCTCTATAGATGACCGCAAGCCTCATTCCATTGCGGTTCTCTTTGCTTCGAGAGTATAATAATCAACTTCCCGGAACGTGACCAACCACGCTTTCAGAATCACGGGCATCGAACGCGGCTAATTTCGCAATTTTCTGCCGATTTTTCTCTTCAGAAATGAAGAAATATTCGAATATATTGCAATCGAAACGTTTCTTCGACGCCCTTTCTCGTCACTTTAATGGGATTAAAAGGAATTTCAAATTTCGAACAAGGATTATATTATGTTCGGTTCGAATGATACAAAAGAGATCGTCGCGTTACAACAGAAGAATATTTATTTTCGTAAAGCCAACGAAATGTTTTTCCAACAGAGAGATATTTAAAAAATCGTTTCTAAATGTCTATTCGTTTTGTTTGTTCCGAACTGTTTTTGTTGAAATACGCGCGCGTCTGTTTTGTGGCTCGTTATATTAATAAAACTAAAAAGAATTTTAATTTCGAAAGTAAATTCGGCGAAACCTCGTTTGTTTTGAAGAGTATAAAAATTGTTTTGAAACGAACGGTCGTTCCAATTTTTCTGCCTTACCACGTTTTAGCAAGAGAATCTTTTTTTTTCAGGAGAAATATTTAAAAATTTGTTTCCGACGAAAATTCAATTGTCTGCGCCAATTAACGTACAATTAAAGAGTATACTAATGCCTTTGAGGGAAGTTTATTTATTCTAAATTGTATAAAGGGATTTGTACTAATTACTTCGATTTAAATCGAAGAAACAACGCTTTCTTGCTCGATCCTCGAAGAAGTAGTCGAACAAAGAGAACCAATAGGGAGCGACGATTGCAGAGACGATGAATTTTGATCCATACAAATGGTTTGTTTCGCATCATTTACCGAATTCCATACTGCGCAACGTAATGCCGATGCTCTTGGCTGGTGCGAGTATCGAATACTTGCCTACGCTTCAGTTACCATCCAATTTTACTGTGAGTAGAATATCGACACTATTTACCGCCGTGTGATGTACTTAGAATCGATCCTTTATGGAATGATAGACGCCATCTCGTAACCATCAATGATCGACCTGAAAAACACCCTTGCGAGATCGAACGATCGTGTTCGTGTAATACGAGATATATGACAATTTCTACATTTCGCTTCGTACCTTTTTCATTTATTTAGGAATTTTTACATTGAAAATGATTTCCATTGTACCGAGGAGATGAATATATTTAATTGATGTTTTCCATAAATTTCCAACGAGTTAAAATTCTGAATTCAATCTCCATGCAAATAAACTTGCTCGAATATCGACAAAGATCATTCTTGCGAGGGAATTCTGAATACGAACGACCGCCGATAAAAGGAAGCGAGATATTTATTTCAGCTGCTCCGGGAGCACTTTCGTCAAAATTGAAAACGGTAATTCGTAAATAATCAATTTCATCCCCTTTCATTTGGAAATTTTTATCAAACTGAAAATTCGATTAATCGATCGCTTTTCGCGCGACGCGCTTTATTAGTCGCATACTGGCCGGCAAATAAAATTAGGTTCATCCGTTAATAAATTCCCGACCATTGTGGAAGCCAACGACGTCCAATGGGAAAACAAAAATCAGCGGAACAACCGTTTCAGTCGAACGAGCTCTGCGAAATTCTCTAGCGCGTTTCGTTCCTCATTCAATAACGCGAATTGAAACTCCATCCGTTATCATTCCATCGAATTTCACCGCTGCAATTTTATTCCTCACTTTTCTCTCGTTTCTCCTATTTTTTTTTCTTTTTTCTTTTTTTTCTTCACCGCGAATCTTACTCCGACAGACCCTCGATTATACGAGGCTCGTTCAAAAACTCGGCCGATTACGCCGTCTCGGGCGAATCCCCCGCACGCCCCGGATATAGTAATAATCCGACGACTAAATCAGATTTTCGGTAATCGAATTATAGAGTCGCGGGGAAGGAAGATTAATCGAATGATTCATGGAAGCTACGAGCCACGTTCATCGCCGACTGATTCTCCGCGCGTATCCGCTCTGTAACCTGCTGACTTGAGCCGTGATAATCTTCGAAATGAATTCCTTAGCGTAGTTCGGGCCAACGTGGATTCTTGCATCGGCATTAAGAATTCCACGGGTCCAATTTTAGGTCATGCCAGTTACTACGTTACGTTTCACCTCCACGAGAGCTCGAACACTCAGCCACCGGCGGGCAAATTTCTCGCCCGTGCAAGTTTTTCGAATGAGTCTCTCGAAACGTTCGAGCGAGTTCGAGGTGGAAATGTCACGGAGAAGTACGACCTTGAAAACAGCGAAGACGTAAAATATTCATGAAATTGAAAGACGCTTCTGTCCTCGAAAGCTTGGCTCATTTTTCAGCGAAATTATCGACGTCAAAAGGGAAACGAAAAATACAAATATAATAATACGAACCTTCATAGTTGTACGTAAGTTGTAGTGAAAAGTCTACGCACACAAATCCACGAGCTTCGAATGTTTAAGGAAAAACAAGGTTTGAAACGTTTTACAGTGATGAATTTATCAGTCGATGTTCCACACAGATCCCGGGAGAGTGACGACGGTTCTTACATTTGTTTGCCGGGAAGCATAAATACGTTGAAACAAACAATCGCAAAGTCAATTACTGCAATTAAACGTCGCATTAAGTATACATTGCATGCATGCATTAACATCTACGGTGAACAACACGTATTTAAATGATTTGCACGATACAGCGAAGCGTATAAAGTCTGTTGTCATTATTGGAGTTACAACCGGAATGAATTTTATATCTCTGTGTTTTTCCAGATAAATGTAAGAGAATTTTCCATACTTGATACAAATAATTCCAAAGTCAATGTTGACGCACGTACATATACATGCATATACACAAACCTCTGTGACAAACAGACCTCTGTATGTACGTTTCTCTTTGCGAGACAAGGCATGCACCGGCCGTTTAACCGGTTGTAAACCTTGGGAATGTACTATCTATTCGAAAGATAACAACGATCTTTGGGACGCCGGTTTCGGTTAACCAACGGTTGGCCTCGCGCCAGGAACAAGACACAGCGCCAGCGAAGAATTTCCGGCCCGGTTCTCAACTCACGGTCGGATATTTCACGGTCCCGACTCCCACAAGGCAAGAACTATTTTCAATCGCCCGGAATATTTAATGGCCCGGACCGGTTAATTGTCCATTCGCTCAGTTTCTATTCCGTTTTAGCCCCGGCGTGTTTCAGCCTCGTTTTATTTTTATTCTTGGCCGCCGGTGCGCCGGCTCGCGTGATTCGGAATTCAACCGCCGCCCCGGTACCCGGTGGCAAACAACGCCAAGTAAGGGCTTATTCGGCGCTTTTTAACGCGTATGAATACTTATAACGAAGCGCGAAATTGCTGTGTTCGCACGTGACGCGAGGCCTCGCCCCCCCGGGCCGGTTCAACAAGGGGTTCCGAAGTTGCGCGATTTTGCATAACTCTGTTAAGCAAATGACCAGAATAATAACTGCCAGGCATATGTGACAGCGGCCGAGCGAGGGTGGCGAGCGACGAGAGGAAGAGAGAGAGAGAGAGAGGGGACCGAACCAAACGAAACTCGGTTTCGCAGTTTACACGGTGATAGCGGAATAATTGTGGTCGGACGGACGTCTACGTGCGACTTTCCCTGCCACAATTCCCCCCTGCACCCTCGATGAAATTCCCTTACGAATGGCGCCCCGCCGCAGCGGTGAGCGAACGCGACGAACGAACCTCGCGTATAAGAGATTCACCGGCGTTTGTTTGAACTATCAATCGTGCAACATCGGTGGTTCGCCAGTTACGCGACAAGATCGATCTGCCCCTGACGAGAAGAGCAGTTACAGACGGGGACGTGAAGCGAATTTCAAATAACGGAGACCGTGGGGGAGAGTGGGCGGGAAGATGGAGGGGTGGGCTTTATAGACAGCCACGAAACACGCGAGATTCTCGACGGACGGAAGCACGGAAAATGAGTGAGATGTGTGAACCGTGAAAGATGTTGGAGATACGCAAGTGCAAAAAAGAAGAAAAGAGAAAAAAATATGGTAAGAACGTGGAGTTTTTACGAGGTGTCTACGCGAGCGTGAAAAAGCGTAACGAGAATGTACGTTTGTATACCGTCGTCGTCGGAGATGTGCAGGGAAATGCGAAGGAACGCATGTGGCAAGTGTGCGAAAGAAAAAACCATGATAAAGCGCGCAAGATACGGGAGATTCTTCAAAATTCAAGCTAAATCGAGAGAGGTCCGCGGAATCAGCGCTTGTTGCGCGCTTGTTGTGCGCGCGTCGCGCGAGGACGTTGACCGATGGGTCTCGGTCGCGTATATTAAAATTTGTTTAGCGAATTCAATTAGTTGGAAAAACGAGGGCCGTGAGACCAGCACGCGCGCCGTCGCCGTTTCGCGCGTTTCAAAATGCATCCCGCGAAATATTTATCGAGGCGAGAGAAACGTCCCAGGTGTGCAAATTAATAAAGCACGTTGTCGATGAAACGCCGGCCCTTTGCAATTTCCTTCCACCCATCCTCCCTCCCCGTAAAAATTATTTTAAATCATCCGGCCGTCATCGATCGGCGTCGCGTGCAAACAGACATCGGCGCAAAATGAAAAAGAGAGAGAGAGAGAGAGAGAGAGAGAGAGAGAAAATATTGGTCCCTGCATCTTGCCATATTTATACAATGTTCTGAGCAGCTGTCGCTGTTTATAGAGTTCTATAAATATTGATAGATCGCCGGGCGTGCAATTTTCTTTTGGAAACCTCGAATATTGTAGAACCGATGCAGCGAACCGGTCGATAAAGCGTTGACTTGTACTATTTACTGTTTATACGAAGTTTTAAAATTGCCTCCACCGAACCAATTATATCGCGGAAAGTGATCCCGACTATTTTCTACGCGGGACTCTTGTGTAACGTAGCTGCGAGGAAATGCTTGATCTATACTACTTCTGACCTGTACGGGGATTCGAACGAAAGAGAAAAAAGGGAACAATCATCGTTTTAATTTCCGTCGACGAAATTATTTAATTTTCAACAAATACGGCCAGTGATATTTATCTTCTAATTGTAGAGAATAAATTATTTCTTTGGTACGTCGCGTATATAGGGTGGCTCGTTTAAATAAAACGTTTAAATTATTCTTTTGCGAGACAATGATGAGCAAAGAAGTAACGATGATTATGGAATTTTTTTAAAAATAAAGTGAGTATAATTAAGAAAAAGAAACTAGAGGAAGGATACTTGTCGATAATTGTACAATTTTATATTTCCTTTTTTTTTGTTTCGTATATGTTCCTACACTTTTTCTTAGATACTCTTGTTAAAAAGCTCTTCTCACACACTTCCTTGCTATCCTGGCAACAAAGATAGTTCAATCAAATCATTGAACTCTTCTGACTTATTTTTTTATTACCTGAGCAGCGGAAACGCTTGAATTGATCAATTCAGCAGTAACTAGCTGGCAAAGGTGATTTACACGTCGAGTTGAAGTTAGACACTTTATATATACATATTCGAATGAGATAAAAAGTTGAAGCTAACTTTTTCCCACGGTGTGTTTAAATTTTCATTAAACGGCACGAGTGCAGACACAAATATCGATTAATTTTCAGCCTCGAGCGAACGAAACTTGCAAACATTCATCCAGTTTAATCACGACAGTATCGAAGTTGGCGAAGTATTATTGCTGCTTTCGTGAGTTTTCATCGGCCGCCGCTCAAAGACAGCATGGCGCCAGAAAACTTGGCGGAAAACTCGCGATCAGAGGGCAAACTTTTTATCGTATATATAGAGTAAACTAGAGAACAACCTTAAGAGGAAGAAATATAGTAGCAGAGGGAATTCCTGCGAATGACGGACGATAGTGAACTAGAGGAAGAAGGGAACGAAGGAACGAATGTTTATGCTAAAGTATGAGTTGCGCGTGAAAGGCGGTTTGATGAATAGATCGGAGCAGATTTGGATGCATGGTGTCACGTGGAAATTTGACTGCGCGTGGCAAGAATCTCTACTACGTGTATAAGATTCTCAAGAGGTAGGGGATTCCTTGTATGATCGAGAGTAGCATTTGCAAGTCCGGGAGAATTTCGAGAATTTCCACGAAAGTTGTCGTCACCATTGTTTCATTTCTATCATATCGTTCATGCAACAACCAGTGAGCTAAGGATCAAAATATCTAGTGCTAGACTTTCTATTATACGTGAGTATCTTTTTTGACGATATTAACATTTACTTTCATTTAATACTAATTAATTTTGTGAAATTCACGAAAGTATCACGAACTTTTGTAGTTTGTATTGTTGTAGTGTGTGTGTGTTGTATAAAATATTTTGAAGTTTCATTAATATTACAGTGGGACACAGATTGATCAAGACAAAAGTAACAAGACATTTAATATTTCAGCCAAGATAAATACTACCAATAATTCTACCGATACAAAATCATGAAGTTTCAAAACAAATCCACAACAAATCTACACAATACGTATGAAAAAGTTCTTCTATAATGGACTTTAAGTTGCCATTGTACACGTGGACAATGGATGTTTCATCTGGACGATTAAAATTTTATTGCTGCGTTTTATATAACGCATTCAGCTTCGTACGATAGAGATCGATAACGTTAAAACGTGTTAAATACAGTTGCATTTATCTCGTTTCTTGTACAACAAATGAAAATGTTCTCCAACATCTGGAGTGTTATATTCTCTTACCAATCATCATCTATCTTTTCGAAGTACTCGATCCCAGGCTCGCCGAGAACCAGCGACGAATCTGTGCATTTGGATGGAATCAAGGAAATTACAAGCAAAGTCAAACAGTAGCGGAACTTAAAATCGAACGACGCGCCGCATACATCTGCCTCCGCTATCTACGAGAGAAGCGTCTCTTTCAAAGGAGTCTTTGATGCGTTTTCGCGACGAACGAGAAACGTGCCATTTCCCTGTGGAAAATCCGGTCGATATGCATCGTTCGTTCGTTCGTCCGTTCTCCCCCGTAATCTAACTGCCGCTACGACTTTCAGAAGTTGCCGACGAGACGAGAGGATCCCTCGTCAGATCGGGACAGATTCTAAGTTACAACTCCGTTTAATTGCTCGATTCCTCAGACTGCGATTATAAAGATCCCTCCCCGGTCCGCGGTCCTTCACCACGAAACTTTCTCCACAGTTTGCGTATCATCGTTCCCATCATTTAAATTCCTTTTTCGTCCCACCCCTCTTCCCTTCTTTTAATAATTCGTCCTCCAGAATCCCCCGGCACGGAACAATCTAATTGAGCATTCATATTTTAACGGATTTGCGACTTAATGCATCGCCGTAACGCAACGACGATCCGTTTCGCGTTCTCTCCCGTCCAGGAATATTCAACAAACAAGGAGAACAACTTTCTTCTTCGCGTTGGAAATTAAATTCGCTGACAACCGTTCGAATCTATCTATCCATATTTCAATGTTTCGAATATCGAAGATTTCGAGATCCGTAAAATTTAGAAATTCTGAAAGTGTCATTTGCTAATGGATTCCACGTGTTACATTCACCAAGATTAACTGTCAGTCGAACTGAAAAATGTACTGGCACGAACGACGATCGAGCCACTCGGCCGTTCGAATTGATTTCTGCAAAACGTGAAATTATTCAAAATGAAAGACAGAACGGTACGTTTTCGTTCTGCCCGCCGACTAGACATAATTGTAGTAATTGTCAAGTTGAAGACATTCGTCTTCGTTTGCAGCTTCTTTGTCCGGAGAGGAGAAGGTTTCGGAGAACAAGCGGCAGGCGTCATTAATTAAACATTTAAACAAAGTGTACCAAGTCAAAGGTTAATGTTTCTTTCGTAGTGTCGGCGCATTGTGCGATCGTTTCGTCTGTTCCCTTTCAGGCTGCTTCACAGAGAGAACGTTGATAGAAACGGAATTTAATTGCTATCAAATATAACGAGAATGATATTGTTTGTAGACTGTGTCAAGATTATTTATCGAATTATTAACGAACTGCTTCAACTAGCGGGGAACGCTAGAATTTTAGAATTTTTGGATTTTGAAACTTTAGAAATGTTAACTTTGGAACTTCGTTTTAGAATCGCGGAACTCAAGTCGTGCTTCTCGACGCATCCAATGTGTCTAGATCGACTTCCAAATCGACAAAGTGAAAATCGTCGATTGGAAAGCGGTCTCAGAGCGAATCGAATCATGCTCGCTAGCGTGCAGTTCGTATGACCAGCGGATTCGGGGAGACAACAGTTGCGCCGATACAATTAGTTATCGGGAAGCGACACAAAGGGGGCGACATAGCGTAGCGACGCGCAAAGCGACACGGAAGCGAGCCAAAGGCTGGATTCCAACCGGGCGGTTTCTTATCCGATGAACAGTCCCGATGGAGTGTGAAGTGGCTGGAACGTCGGACGCGTCGAGTCGTGGCTTCCTGGTCGTTCGCACTTTAACGAGCCGAGGGTATTACGAGCGTGGAAAGTCCAGGTAGTGTGCATGCAGCCCCTGGTGCAGGTATGCGTCAGAGCTTGGCCTACATGTCGAGGTCGGGCCGCTCATTATAGCAACCCCTTGTGTCGCCGTAGCCGGCTCGGTCTGTCTATATCATTTCGCCGCGGCAAGTACAATGTACACATTTCCAGCGCTGGCTCGTTCCACTTTTCCCTCTCGGTCTTGGCCGAATATCTGCACGCGAAACACAGCCGCCAAACATCTCGGGCAAAGTCGGCTCGGACACTTGCCGCCCCTAACGAAGATGCTCGTGCCGCATTGCACCTACGATCGCTACTCCGTCTTTTCTCGTTCTCGGATGTCAAAGGCACAAGATTCTTCGCCTTTCGCCCTAATCTGCCAACAGGCTTAATGCGGTGAAACATTTTACTTACGGATTCTCTTGGAACTTTTCCGAAGAATTCGGGAATCTTTCGATCGCGAAAGACGTGGTCTCTAGTCAAGGACGTCAACGAACCAATCTTCCTCGTCGCGATTTCGACTTTCCGCTCAGTTTCCATTTCTTTAGTCACGTTTCGGAACGCGTCAAAATCCACGGTCAACGATTACTAAGCGAGAAGTTCGAATTTTAACTTTCAACATTATGCTTCAGTCCTTTTTCAAATCAAAGTGTTACAAAATCACGTTATAAATATAATATAATAAAATAAAATAAAAAAATATAATAAAATAAATAAATAAATAAATAAAGGTGTATTTAGAATGCATTTAGAATTTAGAACAGTATCCGCGCCATTTTGTTTCATTCATGGAATATTGCCTATTAATTTTATTCTTTCAACGATCACGTCGCAATCAAGGAACCAATCGGTCTTCAATCGCTCTGGCATTCAGAGCACTCGTTGAAACAACGAGATCAATCAGCGGTTTGCCAAACGATTATTCCAACAATAATCGACATTACGCGCGCAATTATAACCCATCGTAAATAAACAATACGAGAGTAAATTCAACGATCCCACCTCGCATCAACAATGGGATTCATTGACACGTTGCACATATTGGTTGCACGGTTCAAAAATACGAGAAACAATAATCGCGATGGAATTACAGAGGGAATAAATAACGCGCGATATTTTATTCGTACGGCGGGGAAAATCGACGAGAGAAAAATTCGAAGGCGTCGATTCGTTCCCACTATGGCGTATGAAGATTCAATTGTTGTCAGAAGAGAGGAAGACGCGTCTCTCAACAGGCGGGACACGTAAAATAATGTAATAACACGTCGCGATTTCAATATCGTCGATACAGAGACAAAACGTACTTGCTTCCGCAAGCTGATTTTTCTCTCGACGATGTAACTCGGTTGGTATAGTCACCGTGAACTACAAAAATTTCGTGACGACTGCCCTCGTTGTCGTTCGACGATCGATCGTCAGGTAGACTGCCACGTTACAAAACAACGAAATAGCCGACTCTTCGCTCCCCATCTCTCTCTCGTTCGTGGTTTTTCATCGTGAAAAAACGTTCAGCAAATTGTTCGTTGCAACAGCCAGTATTCTTTGTGTCATTTATTTCTTAATAAAGCAACTACCCGAGGGAAAGGTTCTTGCTTTTCTTAAAGTTGCGAAATTAATCTCGTTAATTTGGTACATTTCGCTGGAGATTCGCTGGGAGATGGAAAATCAGTCGTTTCTTCAGCATTTTTGAATTTCACTTCCGAGGAAGTTTATTTTGAAGGGAAACTTGCAGCAGGGAGTTAATTTGTTATTCAGCAACGAAGTTATTCTTTTAGGTTTCGTTAGTCGAGAAGTGGGTTTGAAGTAGAGAAAGTATGGAAAAAGAAATTTATTTATTAATTTGCTATCCAGCGGAGGAAAGAAATTTTGGCCAATTTACAATCGACTACTAAATTCTGAAACAGAATTAATTCTCCATTCTACAATTGTCCTCATTATTCTAGAATTGATTTTTAAATTCGACAAATTGATCTCGTTAGGTGTCGTGAATCATGAACCATGACACATTTACTCCACTAAAAAATTTACGCAAATTGTCTTCAACGCAAACATTTTTAATACGCCTCGCTGTTCTATCGAGAAATTAATTAATAAAATATTGACCAAGTTTAAGTCTTGCCGCGTGTATCTCTCATTTGTTTATTTACACCTTGTAAACGAGGTAAACGACCTGCACTTAAGAGCCTAAGTACGGTTGAACGCGAAGAGGGTAATTTTGGAAGAGCAGGATCAACAAATGAATCGCACCTCCGACGCACCAGGCGCATCGAGGGTGCAACGTTGGAAAATAGGGGTTCGGAGTTAGGGAGAGTTTCATAGTCGAGTTGCCTTAGGAGGAGAAAGCTCCTGCGCTGCGCTGCGTTGCCCAGCTAAAGTTCGACGCTTTTTCTCTCTCTCTCTCCCTTTTTTCCCTTTTTTTTTACCGTACCCCGGGGTTGCAAGAGGTTATAATTAACGCTGGTCGATACAACGAGCGTATGAATATATCCCACGCGTTATAGATATAAAGATTATATTGCCACGGTGGAAACTCTCGTTACGTTTATCGGGTCGATCGAATCTTGACATTATTACACCTATTATATGTCCGGTGACTGATGCAACATTCAGCTTTATTTGCTTCTACTAACAATGAAATAATGAAACGATATCTATTTTAAGTGTGTTGATTAACTAGAGAACGACGGCATATCGTTGTACCTTTAAATATTTGAAATTTACACATGTACATAATTATTCTGTATGCATTATTTCGATACAATAGTAGTGGAAGGAGGCGACATGGATTGGAAAACGATCGAAATGGCGGTAGCTTATGAGAGGATGGTGTACATATGGCGAAAGGCACGTGGTCGCCATAAATACAACGTAAACGCCGTCAGGGGAGAAACGCGAAATCATTAGTGCGGTGTTCAATTTGCGGTATACGTTCGAAAAGGATTGAACTCAATTTGAACGGTGCAGCTGGGGGCTGGTTAGCATCTGGAAGAGTTGAGAGGTCGAACGGGCATCGAAGCCCGTGACTCGCAATAACGTGAATTCTGTTCGGCCGCGCGTGATCAGGCTCGACCTGGAACATAGGCAAAAACCACGGACTCGATGCGAAAATTACTTTGAATTTCGCAAACAAACAACTTGATCGCGAAGTGTTTCTTGCGAAAAAGTAAACGAGTAACGGTTTTTGAAAAATTCTCGTACGCGAGAAACTATGTAGATTATCATAAATATTTCAAGAGGATATTATCCAAAGTATCGGCACATTACTGGAACTTCGACTAAACACAATTCTATCGTACACTGTTCTATAGAACGATACTTTGAAACTTTGTCTGAGGCGTGCGGTCAAAGTGCATACGCTTGCAAGTATGTCAAAAGAAAAACGAAGAAACATTTTGCAGGCACTACGATCCGCGAAATTTCAAAAGTAACTGTTCTAAATGGACATGCGAAATGCCGCGGAATTTTCACTTTTGTTGTTGATTGTTTTTCACTGAAAATGAGATTAAAGCAGTTGATTACACAGTCGACGCAATTTTTGAAAAATAAAAGAAACATGCTGGTCATTGTTTCAATCATAGCACCATCGAAACATCAGCTGGATAGAGTTGAATATTTATTTCGCCTATTGTGGCCGCGAATCGAAGAGACCGCCGTCGCGTTGCTCGGCCAACTTTTTTAATACGCGAGATAATATCGTTTACCGTGGGACTTGAACGAAAGGCTTGACCCAAATTATCATCCGGCCATGCGCCGAGCGATTACCGAATAATTATTTCGACCGCTCAACAAATTCGAGCCGGGGCCGCGGCACTTGAAAACTTCCACTTGGCTCCCTCTTTCGAAAAGAGGAGCCGTCGAGCGCTCGCCTACTTTACCCTCGTTACGCTTTAATACCACGTGAAATTTCGTCCGCTGCCGCACGTTCGGCACGTCCCGAAACAGCGAAAACAGCTTAGCCTAGATCGTGATCAGACAACTATGCCTGGGTCCCGATATACAGCAACCCGATCGCTCGTCCATCACCGCGGCAAACCAAATATCATGGCGTGCGTCGACAGACGAGAGCCATGTAACGGATACGTGTAATTCTCCTCGCGGATTAATTTTAACGAAAATATGAGCCCGGTGGCCGAGATTAGCGCGACACCGGCTACAAATCACTCGAAACCACTTTGCGAGGATGGTGGATGGGTCGGTTGTGAAGCGGTCTGAAACACCGTTGGAGTGTCGCTCGAATTAATTTAAACCTTAAACCCTTCGTTCGTGAAAAAGAGAGCCACCGAAACGTTGGTTTTTTTCTTTTTTTTTTTTTTTTTTTTTTT